>NC_073249.2:150544090-150847121 GCF_029289425.2 Pan paniscus
GTTGATAAATCAAAGAATAGTAAAATAAGAAAATATACCAGGAGGGTTCTATCTTGAAATATTAATCTAGTTGTTTTCTGCGCATTTCCCTCCAAATTTTTTGGGTCATTTTCCTCTTGCCATACCACCCCCAGTCCTTACCAAGGGGGAAAACAAAAATTCAAAAAGCCAGACTAAGAGGCTTTCAGGGTGTTTTTTCTTGGAGAGCCCAGAACACAGAGAAATATGTAAGAAAAGCAAGAGGCAACAAGAAAAGAGAAGAAATTCTGAAGGGAGGAAAAGGATATTGCCTTCCACACAGGTCTGGAAAGCGGTGCATGCAAAAAGGACTTAGAAGATGAGCTGTCCTCCAGAGTGGTCTCCTCCACGCCAATTTATTCCCCTGGACGACAAGTCTGGTGTTCAACAGTCATGGACACTTTTAAGAATCTCATTAGAAAAATGATAAGAGGGAACTCTACCCCTGGCCAAGGTGAACCTAGGCTAAACAAGCAGAGAATTTCCCTATGAGAGTCTAGGGGAGGATACACACCACTGGTACTTGCATTATTTAATGCTACATATGTAAATATCAGAAGAACTGATTTTTTTAAAAGTAAGGCTCTGGAGAATATGATTGGGAGAAAACAGAAGCAGCATGGGGAATTGCTGCTTTTTATTTCAACTCTTCTGCACTATTAGATTCTTTACTATGTACATTTATTACTTTTGTAAAATTTTAAACAGAAGATTAAAACTAATGGTTTTCATTACTGAATATGTACTATGAGCCAGGCACTCTGCTACGTGCATTAAGTATGTTCTCTCACTTAGTCAAAAAAGTTAAGTATTGTATATGTAAATATATAACCAGAGTGGCTGGCACATTGTTAGACGCTCAACATTGATTTAATGAATGAATTACTAAATGAATGCACAATGCATATATATATATATAGGCATGCATGCATGAATGAATAAATGTTGTATGAAAAGCTTCAGGAGGTTTTGGAACTGCAATCTTCACCAACCCCTTCCCTACATATATGATCATTCTGTCTGGGTTGCATAAAATTGGCATCAGCATTTTCAAAGTTCTTGGTTTTCAGGAAAGAAAAAAAGTTGGAAAATCTATCATACAATGATAATTTCAATTTCTGTAGCCTTGCTCTGTCTTGGAAGTTCTCAGTCTCCAGTGGTTTGGATGATAGGAGGTTCACCCTGGCATGGAAAACCTTAAATTAGAGTGAATAAATGGGGAGTTGGCATAGCACTTCAGAAAGGTTGCCAACCTCTGCTCAGCTGCCTTTTCCACACCAATTCTCATGTGCAAAGGAAATCAGAATGTACAAGTTACTGGGAAAGATACTTACACATTCGGAAATATATAAAAATCACAGGTGATCTCTCACACTAAATTAGACAGGGTCAGAAAGTGCACAAGTCAATAAAACAGACTAGATCAGTCACTACTAAACAATAAGTTATCTCTGTACCATAGTGTAGAAAGTTAGAAAATAAACAGTAGAGGCCATTTTTCAGTTGCGTTCTGTGTAGGCTATTTTAATTTGTAGGGCTCTCTAAGAGTTAAATACCTTTCATGGTAAACACTTGCTTTCAGAACTTCTAGTTGGTAGGCTTCTACGAAAAACAGTTGTCATATTATGCAATTACTACCAGAGTTTGCTGAGGAAGTATTAAAATCAAACATTCACAATAGAATTGCAAAGTTTCATTTTCTTTATTAAGTTCCAAAAATGAAAATCAATCATAAATCATAATAACCAATACTTATTAAACACCATGGACCAGGCACCATGCTAAGCACTTTAATATACATTATTGCATTTACTCCTCAAAATATTCTCTGAGATAAGAGGTATTCATATGGCCTCATTTTGTTGGTAGGTTAAGCAACTTTCCAAGATCATAGAGCTAATTAGTGATAGATAGAGCAAGAGCTTGAACCCAGGAAGTTTGACTCCAGAGCCATTGATCTTAAACACTATGTTATACCTTTCTGATATTTAGTAAGCAAAAGTACAGTAAAACTTATAAGGAGTCAATATCATCAGGAGTAGCAGCATAGAAACTAGGTATCTGATAGGGTTTGCCAAGATTAAATAGCTTAGATACCATCAATTGCTTTCTAGGAGTACATCTATATTATGTAAGTATTGTCTTGTATTTTGGTATATATATATATATATATAAACTTATTCTCATACAAATACATAGGGGGATGTATCAAAGATATATTAAAATCATTAATAAAGGAACCAACAAAATAATAAAGTGGATTCAAGGAGAATGCAAGAAACTGAGATAGGTAAGTAGGTAAGTAAGTGGGTGGATGGATGAATGGATGGATGGGGAAAAGACTGCTGGAATAACGTTTTTAAGTCATATATCCAAAACTGCTTAATAGTCTAAAGGGCAATAAAATCCTAACATTTTATTCTCTACTGTTTTATTCTCTATTGTTAGAAATCATTTGCCTCTCTATTGGACAGCAGTGATTTGCATCTTATTAATTTTCTACATGCTAACATCAACTTTGCAGAGGCTAGACTGTAATCAGTGGTAATTTTAAGCCAAACAAAATTACATTGTCTGACAGAGTGAGATGACCCTTAGGACGGCTCATTAGACAATGCTGTGGCATGACAGTGAAAGGATATGCAGTAAGCTCTTTTTTTGTCCTATTTCCAAATGTAGATGTTCATTCTTAAAAGAAAATAATAATGTATTAACAGATACAATTTCAACTAAAACTTTCTCTACGTCTATATACTAAGTAAACGTCATAATAATCATAATGATAGTAATTTATTTAGTGTTTATTGAATCTTCACATGAGCCAGGGACTATGCTAAGAACAGTGTATATATTCCCTTATTTAATTTTTAAGTCAACTCTAAGGGTAGGCATTATTCCCATTTATCCAGCCCCATTTCATGTAGAAGGAACCAGGTGCTCAGGAGCATTATGTAACTTGGCCAAGGTCTCAAAACTAAGTAGTGGCACAGTAGGAATTGGAAGCCACATCTATCTCACAAAACGTACGTCCTTAACCACCACACACCATATCCCACTGCCTCTGTAGCTGTGCATTGCAGCCAAAGTAAATCGTACAGGTCAAGCTTTAGCCATGTGCATTTGTACCAACCTTGCCTTATAAGTCTATGTTTTGCTTTACGCAGTTATATCTGCCTTATAGTCCTGTCTTGCTTTACACAATTACATCTGCATTGATCTTGACTGAGCACAGAAAGGCATCTCCTGAAATGCCAACCTACCCTTTCGGACAGGTGTCCTAACGGTGTGGAAAGCCGTTGGGGAATCCTCTAGCACAGTGGTTGAAAGCATGGGCCTTGGACATGGACATAGCTCTGTTGGAAACCTGGCTTCACCACCTCCTGTCTGTGACCTTGGAAAATTTACTTATCTGGTGTGAGCTTACTTTTTCCCCTCTACTACGGAAGGAAAAACAGTATCCACCTTCGAGGGGTAAGTGCCGACTATGTATGAATCAAGAAGAAAGCTGACATAATCCCTGTACTCATAATCTGGAGACAAAAGACAAAAAATTGACATAAAATAATATTATAACCCTGGTGGTGATAAGTAGTATGGAGAAAATTAAAGCAAAGTGAGGGAGTAGCTAGCAGGAGGAAGAGATGGTAGTGGGGGCTGACATTTTATAGGGGGTGGCCATGGGAGACTTTTGCTTAAGAAGCAAAGGAAGAAGTCCCCCACAGGATGTAAGGGAGAGAGTCAGGAGGACATCTAAGAGAAGACTCTTCCAGGCAAAACAATAGCCAGTGCAAAGGCCCTGAGGAAGGAAAATTGGTTTGATCAAAAATAGCAAGGAGACCAGTGAGTGCGGAATGGACGGAGCAAGAGAGAGAGTGGGAGGGGCATACTGTCTGAGCTGGGGCTGAGGAATGGGTCCTACTTGGAGGAAAGGGTGGGGAGCAGATCCCCATCCTTTTACTCAGAGTAAGATGAGAGGTGACTGAAGAATTTTGAGCATAGGATGACAAAATTCGCCTTCAATCAAAAGGATCATGGAGGAGAAAACATATGCAAAGCTCTTAGCCTACTGTTTACTAAACTTTATTGTGTTATTATTTTTATCATTAGAAATACTATTTCAAGGTAGAGCTGCTATACTGTGGTAGGGTTTTGATAGACCTTGCTGTGAACATCTTTTCAGTGGGTAAAAGCTATGCCACCATCTAACAGGCTGTTTACCCACTGCTTCTCTTCTCTCTTGTTCTTTTATTCATTCTCTTTTCTCCTGTCTTCTCTTCTCTTACCCCTTCCTCTCTACCCTGTGCTCTCCCTGTGCCTCTGTCTTCTCTTCTGCAGCCTTGATTTCTCTTTTCTTCCTTACTATTTCCATTGTTCTGCTTTCTATGAGTAAAAGGAATTCAAAAAGATTCTTTTTGAAGTTAGTCAACGGCTTTAAAATGGGAAAGGTAAAGAGGCAAATGAAGACAGTGTCTCCTCATCACTGTCCGGGGGAGAAGGAGCCTGATCCCACAAGCAGGGTGATGGTGTACCTGCTTGCTGCACCCATACATGGTAAGGAGCTGGCCTCATGGTGACAAAGAGGCAATCAGCTAGGGGATCAACATGAATTGGTTACAGATTAATCAGATGTCCCTTGTAAGCCACAGCCAAGGAACCTGAGGGTCTGGGAAGACAGGTAGGACTTGATGGGGCATGAGGAAATGGTAGAGCTAGCTGTAGTGTGTGCAGAGGAAGGCTGGGCAAAGGCACTGAGAGAGACTTGGTTGGGGGGCGCCAACAGGGCAGTAGAGAAACATTAGACATCACCTTCTCCTACCTCATAACGTTTCACAGCTCCCACCTCACTGAGTGTGCTTAGGAAAAAAGAGACAGGGAAGTACCCAAGAATGGTATTTACTCAGCCTTTACTATACACCAGCATGGAACTCACTTTAGTGTATATTTTTCTCATTCAAATCTAACAACCTTGGAAAGTATAGCATATTCTTCCAGACCTGGCAGTTTTCAAAATTCCATATCTCCCTCTCCAGGGGCAAAAAGAAATAGCTTAGTATAGCAGGAATCATATTCATTGAGTATCTACTACGTGCCGGTTACTATTCTAAGCAGTAGAGACAGCCATCATGAACAAAATGGATGAAACCAGTTCCTTATAGAGTTTACATTCTAGTGGTGGAGACAGACATTAAACCAGGCAAATTAGTAAATGAAAAAGTATGTCAGATATTTATAATACCTGGGGAGAAAAAAATAATGCAGGGAAAAAGAATATGAAATGTGGTCAGGAGGGTGGGGGACCAGGAAATGTCTCTTTAGAAGCATAAGAGTAAAAGCGTTTCTTTAGATCATGTGGCTCGGCAAGTCAAAATCTCCTTTTGTAAACACAGGCTTTCATGTCTTCCCAGAAGAGCCAGAGTAAAAATTGTTTCTGTTTCTGACCTATAACAATATACTTGGCTCCCTCTCATCATTCAGCTCTCAGATTAAATCTCAGCAAGGCCATTCCTGGGTACTCACTCTTTACCTGTCAGTCATAACTCTAGCAGAATATCATGTTTGTTTCTTTCATAACACCTTTGACAATTTGTAACTCCACTGCATATTTGTTCATTTGCATATTTGTCTATGCCGCCATTTATATTATGAATTCCAGGAGCCCAGAATAGGGCCTTGCCCATACTTGCCCCTTGTCCAATCCTTTGCTTAATGCCTGACATCTAGTGGATACCACAACTCTTTGATGAATACATGAATATATATTCCACTTGAAGCAATTCTCATAGGTTGCCATAATTCCTCTGTTAAAACTTTTTTTTATAATTCTTTTTCACTAGCATGTTTATCATATAATGGAAGGGAATCCTGCTATTCTGTGGCATTAACATGCTATCAAGTCTTATGAAAATAAAAGACAAAGAATATCAAAGCACTCTGAAGCTAGAAGGACTTGTTTTGTCTTCACTTTACCTTTGTACTCTGTAGGGTTTTGCTTCAGATGTTGAGGAGAAGAAAGAAGTAGCGATATAGGAATTTCTTCTGACCTTGGGGACAGAGGAAGCTGCCTGCACATCAGCATTTGACAGACCATGGTTCCAAAGGGTTTTTCTAGTTGTTCATCCTGGCAGCATGCCTGGTTTATTTCTGCCCTAGACTACTTTTCCATGCTTTCTAGGATACAGACTCAGCTCCCACAGAACTCAGAGTATACACTGATCCGACGGTCTTTTCATTTTCGTTTCTCCTGATAGGGAGCTACCTATCTTGCCAAGCCTTCCTTTCTTTTCCTCTTATATTCCTGAACTGATATAAAAGTTCAGGTTATACAAAAGATGTTCTGTTACTGAAAGAGTTGCTAAAGATGTCCATTTTCCTTTTGTTACTATGAGTCTAAAAAAACAAAGTTTACTCAGACAATAACACGTACACATTAATATTTCAGTTCTGCAAAATGTAGGCATTTATTTTATCAAAAAAATAGAGAACAACTAGAAGAAAACCTAATAAATACTCTGCTAGACATTGGACTAGGCAAATAAGTTATGATGAAGATCCCCAAAGCAAATGCAACAAAATTAAAAACAGACAAACGGGACTGAATTAAATGGACGGGCTTCTGCACAGCAAAAGAAATGATCAACAGAGTAAACAGACGACCTACAAAATGGGAGAAAATATTTATATCTATGCATCTGACGACCTACAAAATGGGAGAAAATATTTACATCTATGCATCTGACAAAGGGCTAATATCCAGAATCTATAAGATTAACTTAAGTCAACAAGAAAAAAACCACAAATAACCCCATTAAAAAGTGGGCAAAGAAACTGAACAGACACTTCTCAAAACAAGACATACAAGTGGCCAACAAATATATGAAAAAAGCTCAACATTGCTAATCATCAGAGATGCAAATCAAAACTACAATGAGACACCATCTCATACCAATCAGAATGGCTACTATTAAAAAATTATAAAAAACAGATATTAGTGAGGTTGCAGAGAAAAGGGAAAGCTTATACATTGCTGGTGGGAATGCAAATCAGTTCAGTCACTGTGAACAGGCAACCTACAGAATGGGAGAAAATTTCTGCAATCTATCCATCTGACAAAGGGCTAATATCCAGAATCTACAAGAAACTTAAACAAATTTACAAGAAAAAAAAAACATCAAAAAGTGGGCAAAGGATATGAACAGACACTTCTCAAAAGAAGACATTTATGCAGCCAACAAACATATGAAAAAAAAGCTCATGATCACTGGTCATTAGAAAAATGCAAATCAAAACCACAATGAGATACCATCTCATGCCGTTAGAATGGCGATCATTAAAAAGTCAGGAAACAACAGATGCTGGAGAGGATGTGGAGAAATACAAATGCTTTTACACAGTTGGTGGGAGTGTAAATTAGTTCAACCATTGTGGAAGACAGTTTGGTGATTCCTCAAGAATCTAGAACCAGAAATACCATTTTACCCAGCAATCCCATTACTGGTTATATTACCAAAGGATTATAAATTATTCTACTATAAAGACACATACACACGTATGTTTATTGCAGCACTATTCACAATAGCAAAGACCTGGAACCAACCCAAACGCCCATCAATGATAGACTGGATAAAGAAAATGTGGCACATATACTCCATGGAATACTATGCAGCCATTAAAAAGGATGAGTTCATGTCCTCTGCAGGGACATGGATAAAGCTGGAAACCATCATTCTCAGCAAACTAACACAGGAACGGAAAACCAAACACCACATGTTCTCACTCATAAATGGGAGTTGAACAATGAGAACACATGGACACAGGGAGGGGAACATCACACACTAGGGCCTGTTAGGAAGCAGGGGGATAGGGGAGGGATACTATTAGGAGAAACACCTAATGTAGGTGACAGGTTGATGGGTGCAGCAAACCATCATGGCCCGTGTATACCTATGTAACAAACCTGCACGTTCTGTACATGTATCCCAGAACTTAAAGTATAATTAAAAGAAAGAAAGAAGGAAAGAAAGAAAGAAAGAAGGAAGGAAGGAAGGAAGGAAAGAAAGAAAGAAAGAAAGAAAGAAAGAAAGAAAGAAAGAAAGAAAGAAAGAAAGAAAGAAAGAAAGAAAGAGAAAGAAAGAAAAGCAGTTTGGAGATTTCTGAAAGAACTAAAAGTGAAATACCATTCAGCTGGCAATCCTATTACTGAGTATATACCAAGAGACACCTGCACTAGTATGTTCATCACAGCATTATTCACAAAGACATGGAATCCACCCAGGTGCCCATCAACAGTGGATTAGACAAAGAAAATGTGTCACATACACACCATGGAATACCATGCAGCCATTTTAAAAAATGAAATAAGGTTCTTTGCAACAATATGGATGAAGCTGTAGGCCATTATCCTAAGTGAATTAATACAGAAATGGAAAACTAAATACTGCATATTCTCACTTACAAGCAGGAGCTGAACATTGGGTCCACACACACACAAAGATGGGGACATTAGACACTGCAGACTCTGTCAACCAAAACAGAGGAGGGAGGAAGGGGGCCAAGGCTTGAAAAACTACCTACAGGGTTCTGTATTCACTACTTGGGCAACAGGATCATTAGAAGCCCAAATCTCCGTATCGCGCAATGTATCCATATAATAAACCTCTACCTGTACCATTTAAATCTAAAATTAAAAATAAAGTTTTTTAAAAGCAAGCAGAAACAGCCTAAAGAAACTCACTTAGGAAAAAGAATCTAACCTGATAATCCAATTAATATACAAAATACCTTTCAGTTACAAATGGATTCTTCAGCATAAAGAAGGATGAAATACACATATTATCTGTGACCTTGCCTTGGTCATTTTAAGATTAGAAATACAAAATGGGCTGAGAAAGCTCCTTAAACCTAAGGTGTTAATGGGCCAGCTCTAGATTCTGAGAGATGTCTTCTCTAATCCCCACCCCAGCTTCCAGGGGAAGTCCTACTCCCAAACACAAAGATGTGCAACATTTTAGTATTTTAATTTTCTCAGCCTTTTGTAAAAACTAGACCATTTCACCACCTGTCTTGGAAAAAGAATGTATGGATTATATTTCAAATATTTCAATTTCATCATCTGGCAGATTAGTTGCTGGCAAGGCTGGGTATCAGAGGCTATCCTAACTGCTTCTCTCTGGGCCCTGGCCGGGCAGGAGTTGAGGTCTTTGAATTTCTTGATGATTTCTCTCTTTGTATGCCCCCATGACAGAAAAGCCGACTGCTCTGGGCCCCCTTTGGCACCTTGGGAGCACCCTTCTGGACCACAGGGTTTAAGGACTACAGCAGCAATGATGTCCCTGCCCCTTGAAGGTTTGCCACTGTGAAGGACACACATAGAATCATCATCAATCATCAGCTCCATGTTGGGAAAATACTCCTATTTCTAGGCCTCTGTGCATAATTTCTATGGCCTGAGGCCAATAGCTATTTCCCTTTCACTTTTATATAGACACAAATAAAGGTCACCCTACACATCCCTTGGCAGCCCCCAAAATGCACTCCGAGGGACCATGCAATGATGACTAAATACTTGCATAGTGTTTTGAAATTCACCAGGGGGTTTCATGTATGTTGCCCAAAATTCTCATACCAGCCTTGTGAGGTAATTATTATCATTATCAACACTGGTTCCCTTGTTCTTTGAATCTCAGAATCAAGCTCCTAGCTCAGGGAATGTATTCTTGCCATTTCCTCTATTAAAAATATTCTTCCTTTGAATATCTGTATGACTTTCTCTCCCACTTCCTTGAGGTTTTTGCTAAATGTCACCGTATCACAGAACCTGCTCTGAATGATTTGTAAGAAATAGATGTGGACTCCGGTTGCCTTACCCTGCTTCACTTGAATTCATAACATTTATCACTGTAGATTTCTGTATTTTTTGGAAGTTTATTATCAGTCTCCTGTCACTAGATTAGAGGAGTTGCTTGGTCTCTGTGGTCCACAGCTCTCTCCCAAGTGCCTAGAATGGTGGACACATAGTAGGCACTCAATAAATGATTGTTGAATGAATAAAGGAACAAATAAATGAGCAACACCTATTTTATGGTGGATAAAGCCCTATTTTATAGTGGGACATTCAAAAGGAAAAATGCCTTCCTTAATGCATTGGTTTCCCATTGCTGCTGTAATAAATTACCACTAACATCTTTTATCTTACAGTTATGGAGATCACGAGTATAAAATGAGTCTTTGGGGGTTAAAATCAAGGTATCAGCAGGAGTGTGTTCCATCTGAATGCTCTAGGGAAGAATCTGATTATTTGTCTTTTCTTTTTTCTAGGAACTTCCCACATGCCTGGCTCATGGCTCCTTCCTTCAGCTTCACTCCATCTTCAAGATCAGCAGCAGCGCATCTTTAAATCTCTGAATCTGACTCCCCTGTCTTCATCTTCTACTTACAAGGACCCCCTCAGAAAATCCAGGGGAATCTTCCCTTTTCAAGATCCTTGACTAAGTAATATCTGCAAGTCCCCTTCGCCATGAAAGGTCACAGCTTCCAGGAATTAGGATGTGAGCATCTTTGAGGGCCATTACACTGCCTACCACTCTCAGGATCACTCAGTAAATAGCACAGCTGTGACTGTAGCAAAGTTTATGCCTTCCAAACCACAGCTGGTTCATCAGAATGTAGGGAAAGGAAGGTTGGGGATGATCTTCACAATAGGAGGGCGACCAATTGACAGTGTTAGACCTCTTCAGATAAGTGACAGTGGCTGGAGAGCTATTCCAGACTCTCCTACTATACACTCGTCTTGACTCCATCCTGGGTGGATATCTTGGAAGATAATACTACATAACCAGATGTGATGCCCACACCTTATTTTCTTTATTTGTCAACAAAGAGAATATGGACTTCACCCCATTTCTTTGAATCAGAATCTCAAATAGGAATGCTCTAGAGTAGGGCTTCTCAACCTCAGAACTATGGATACTTTGAGCCAAATAATTCTTCGTTGGGGGGGGTGGGGGTCATCTTTTGCTTTGTAGGTCTACTTAGCATCAGCATCATCCTTGGCCTCTACTCTCTTGTTGCCCATCTTCCCTGCCCAGCTATGATAACCAAAATGTCTCCAGACATCTATAAATATCCCATGGGTGCAAAATAAGCCCCGTTAAGGAGTATTGCTATAGAGGAAGCAGACCTACTTATGCTACATGCTACAGCCCCAGTGCAGGGGGCCAGGGATGTCAAGCTTCTGGAGGATCAAGTGTCCAGGAATCTAGAATTATAGGAGTCTTTCTCTTTATCTACATTTATGTGTTCGTCATTTATAACACAGGATTCTGGCTGAAATACATTTGGCTGCATCGAGCATAAAGTGCTTCCCCATCCTGCTGGCAAAACATAATTAACCAAATGACAATGGCTTCCATATACACATTGATTCCTGTAATTTCAAGTCTCCATTACTAAATAAATCAACAGCAGAATTATATTTATCAGCAAAAACCTCCTCTCCTGGCAGACTTTTTGTTAACTATATTAATCCTAGAAGAGTAATACTTTCCCTATGCTTTGCAAAGCAGTCCACCCATAAAAATGTTAATAGCCACAACATCATTTTTAGTATGCTGCTCCTCCATTAGCATACTGTGCAGTTCCCCCACGCAGGGCAGCTGCTGGCTTTCTAACTATAAGGTCCAAGATAGAGGTATGTGCTCCATGGAGGGCCACGTGGCTCAAGCACTGCCAGGAGAACGCCCTGGAGTGCCTGTGTGAGTGTTAATGCCTTGCCTGAGTATGTACCACCTCACGCAGCCCTTTGGAAATGTCAGTCTGGGCCAGGAAAGACAGGGAAGTTAGTATCGCCACAGACCCAGTGCTAGACGTAGATCCCAATCACACAGGACCAATGTAGGCTACAAAAGTACCTAGGAAGTGTCACAACCCTCAAGTTGTCTCACAAGCCTTTAAGATTCTCCCCAGGCTCATGAGTGTTGTTTAGGGCAGGCCTTCTCAAATATGCAAATAAACCTTGGGATCTTGTTAAAATGCAGATCTTGATTCCATAGGTCT
Organism: Pan paniscus; assembly: GCF_029289425.2. Lineage (NCBI taxonomy): Eukaryota > Metazoa > Chordata > Mammalia > Primates > Hominidae > Pan > Pan paniscus. Next base: position 150,556,160 of record NC_073249.2, read on the forward strand.
GGACTGGGCCAGGGGATTCCCCATTTCTAACTAGCACCCAGGAGATCGTGACCCCCAGGCCACAATTTAGGCATCAAGTATTGCCAACCAGCTTTTAGATCCCTGACACTTTAGGGGTTAAAAGAAAAAGTCCTCCTTCCAAGAAGAAGACACCCCCGAATGGAGGACACTGGTACACTGGGACACCTCACACACACAGAAGTTTGTTTGCTGCCTCAGTTACCCTGGATTCCAAGCCCAGTGGAAAGGGTAATTTCCCGACTATTTCTGTGCCACTCTAATCTCACAGTAGCTTCTGCGGTTTGCTAGCTCGCACATCTGGCACTCCTCTTGCCTCTGGGCCAGCAGGCTCTAGACTCTAGAGTCCTGCAGAGCCTGGGCGAGCATCCAATTGCTGATACAGCAGCCACAGAGTGCTTGGGGGATGCAGGAATGATGTGCCCCTTGTCCAAGGGGCGGGGGTTAGCCCTGCTTTTGCTTAAGCAACATGAGGGGGCGGATCTAGGAGAAATGAGAGAGTCTGGAGATCAGAGGCTGGCCTCTGTGCCTAAGGGACCCACCATTCCTCCTGCCATGAGCAGATTCGAATAATTGGGGCTGAGTGGCAAATGCAGATGCCCTCTTTGGCCTGTGAAGTCAGCCCCGCTTGTCTCCACTCTGGCAGCGCAATATGTCATCTGGAGGAAGTCCTGGCTACTTGCAAATGCAGCTGTTGTTCACAAATACACCACAGACCCAATGAGGAGGGGGAGCAACTAAGGAATCTCTTTAGGATGGCAGGCGATGTGGATTTCTCCTTAGATTCAGATGTGATTCCCGAACAGACTCTCACAATGCCTTGCCCTTTGCCCTTGGCCATGTCACTTGCCTTTCCCTGGCCTCATATACTTCTCATCAAATGAGTGGGGGATAAAAGGAGTTCCTGTCCACAGAGGTGCTGGGTAGAGCAGCATTGAGCCAGGGAAGAAAAAACCTGAGATGTCTTGACAGCCCTCATCACTCATCAGCTGTTTTCATGTGGACCAGTCATTTAAACTTTTAGTGACTTAGTTTCCTCACCTATATAATGAGGTTAATAGCACAATGATTATCTCATGAATTTCTAATGAAGATTGAATAAGAATATGACTGTGTTGTGAACCGCCCAATGTGCTCAGATTCCATCAATGCCACCGAATCGAATGGAAATACTGAGCCTTGTTTATTTCACAAAAATACATTACTGTTTGGAATTAGAGATCTCTAAACCATTGTCTTGGGATTCACTTATTCATTAAATTTTCGGGCATTCCATGACAATCATTAGGGGAAAACCAGAAATATTCTGTGCCCTGCAAATCTATACAATACTAAGACACATGTTTTGGGCCAAAGTTAAATTATTCCAACAAATAATTGAAATAATGCCAAAAAATTCAAGATCACTGAGCTCTAACTTGCTTTCCTCATGTAAATGCAATCTCCCCTGTGTTCTCCTTGGTACACTAATGGCACTCTGAGGAAATCCACAGTGAGAAATCATAGCTTCTTCCCAGCCCTCTCAGCCTGCCGTGCATTTTAATCTTGGCTCCCATCAGAAAGGCTTTGAGAGTATGACCCTGCCCTCCAGACTCACTTATTATCCTTCTCAGCAATAGGAGTCCTTATTAAAATCCATGCACTTTGTTCAGCTGTGGCACTGCTAGCTGAGCCCAAATTGGAAAAATTGAAAATAGCAAGCAAGAAGAGGAAAACAATTTTACATGGCTCCTTTTGGATCAATAAAATTAATAATTTTTGTCAGAAATGAGTCATTCCAGCATGGTTAGAAATATCTGGTCAGTCAACCCACCTGGTGCAATATTTTTTATCATAAGAGATATTCATTTGTTTAACAAACATTACTTGAGCATCTATTATGTGATGAGCAATGTTTGGTAATTGGAAAACATAATTGGAAAAGGAGATACTAAAAGCCTCAATTAATTACAGCAAGTCCTTGAATGACATCATTTTATTTAACAGCATTTCATTATGTTTATGAAGAAAAAAAATCAATTTCCTGCCAGGGCCAATGTCTGTGTGGAGTTTGCATGTTCTCCCCATGTCTGTGTGGGTTTTCTCTGGAACTCCAGTTTCTTCCCCCCTCTCAAAGCTGTGCACGTGAGGTTCACTGGTGTGTCTAAATGGTCCCAATCTGACTGAGTGTGAGTGTGTGTGTGTGTGTGTGTGTGTTTCCTGTGATGAGATCACATCCTGTCCCAGGCTGGTTACTACCTTGGACCCTAAGCAGCTGGGATAGGCTCCAGCCATCCTCACGGCTGAGCTGGAATAAATGGGTTGGAAAATGAATGAATGAATAAATACAAATTATTGTAAAACAAAAATTTGTAAAGTACACAATAATCATACAAATTCATGACAATAACCTGCCAGGTATGAAGGAGCTCAGCAAGCCTGCCCTATTTGTGATTGTTTATAAACTGCATGGTAAGAGGAGATGCTTCTTACAATTTTCACTTTGCAAACATTTATTCCTGATTTAACTTACCACTGCAACTGCTGCCACTCACGTATTCATCAAAAATTGGGTAAATGATTCCTTTACTTATTTTATTCATCTTTTTTAAGTATATATACAGCTCATATTTATCTCAGGGTTTAATATTAGAAGAGCTTTGGGTCTTTATTTAGAAGTTTGGTGATTGTTTTTGTGACCAGAATCACAGGTGATTCTAATGCACACCCAGCAGTTATGCATATTCTTAGTATTATTCCAGCTCTTTCAAAGTGCGAATGCAAACTCTTGAAACTGACCTCACATCTACTGAATCGGAAACCCTGGGGCTGGGGCCCATCAATTGGTGTTTTACCTCATCTTTCAGTTTAATCTGATGCATATTAAAATTTAAAAATTGCTTTTCTAAATTATACTTTCTAGGGTTTCAGCTGTGTTTACAGGAGGAGTCTGTTCAGGCAAGATTGGGAAGAATCACTGTAACTTATTACCTGCCTACTGTGAGATTACCAACATAATGACCACTCCAAAACAAATACCAACGAAGATGCTCAGAAAGGCATATTGGTGAATCTCATTTCTGTGACTACTAATTTCACTTCATTTGTCCAACATTGCTTTATTTGTACTTCTAACATGGTATCTTTTGTTGGATGTATATGTCTTCTACTTCCTCCTAGACATTCTGCATGTAGTATGCATTTAATAACGTGGGAACGATGGCTATATCCAAATCAAAAGGTCTATTTGTCATTGGATTATTGTATGCTGTTGTGATTTCCACAAAAGCAAAAGGTAAATGGAGAAGTCTCAGGGAAGGATAATTAACATAATCATGGAGATACAATCATATTGCCTTGAGTTCAAACTAGAGATATACAGTTACACAGCAAGTTTAGAATATCATAAGTGGTGTAAATTAGATAAACATGAATTTTTGTTTGGCCAGTGCCAGAACACTATCAAGTGATAACAATGCAGACAAGTTTGAAAGAATGAACTTTTACAGCAAGTAAAATTAAGAACAGCCTTATCCAGTGAATAATAAATACATGTAATTCTACCAAGTGGAATCATCTTTGAAGGCAAGAGATGGTATCTTATTAAATTTATTCATCAAGAGGCAGTAATGCTTAATGGTTACGCCTTCAGATTTTAGATTAGATTGCTTGTGTTCTTCCATCTAAGAGCAATATGATCTTGGAAAATTAATTAATCTTTCTGTGCCTCAGGATTCTCATCTATAAAATGGGAAAATAGTACCTACCATATAGCATTATTGTGAGAAACAAATGAGTCCATATATGTAAAATGCCAGTAATTACTTGATAAACACTAGCTACTGTAATCAATGTTATATCTTCTTTGTACCTCCCACTGCATCTGGCCCAATATTCAAATATTTATTGACTAAAATTGAAAGATTTTTAAAAGTCTCATTAATTTTATAGTGTATATAGAAAGAAGTGAAAGGAAATATGGACAACCAAGGACAGCCAGATTCACTGAAGAGTGAGGCAAAAGATAATTTTTTCATTGACTGATTAATAGAAAAATTTTAACTGATGATGAATATCAAATGAATAATGATGAATATAAAAGCCATAATTGGCAATTATAAGAAGTTAATATTTGGACTGATTAACAGAAATAAAAATAGAATCTTAAGATTAGAAAAGATACTGCCAAGCATCTCTTCCAAACCAATATGAGAACATATATGATAGCATCCTTATGAGTCTTGGTACAAATACTTCCAGTCATTGAGACCTCACTAGTTGAAAAGATAGCACATTCCATTTTTGAACAGTCTTAATGCCCAGAAAGTTATTACTTATACTGAGCTTAAATCTTCCTTTGAACTTTCCAATCACTGGTCCTAATTCCTGTGATTTTTATGCAATGCAAATCTTGCTCAGCATTCTCACCCATTAAACTTACCACAATTGAGGAGAACCATATCTCTGTACAAATCTGATCTCATTTTCTCTGAGGGTTGAAATAAATAATTTATTGAAATTTACATAATTTAAAATATTTTTGGATATGCTTCTTCCGGCATGGAGACACCACTAATGGCAGGCAGGGAATGGAAGACGAGACTTGAGATGCAAAGAGGGTCCAACCTTTCAGGGGCCTATGGTTATATAAGAGGAGCTCTGCACAAAAGTGATGGCAATAAATTGCTATAGGTGTTCTGGTTGAATCAGGTATAAGCTACACTAGGAACCTGAGCACACCAACAAGAAGAAGACAATCAGAAAAGACCTAGAAGGTGAGGAGTTTACCAGGTAAATGAGGGGAGGAGCTGGCACTTGAAAAATCAGAAACGTATTAAATATAAGGTATACTGTATAATTTAGAATTCAAAATGATTCAGAATGGGCAAAGCATGAGTACTGTGGGTACAGGGCGCAATGAGAGAGGGGCCTGAGAGGTGGGCAGATACCAGAATTTGTAGAATGAATGGTCGTAAAGACTACACATGAATTGATTCACAATACAGGCTCTAACCTGATGACCAGCTTATCTACCTACTACCTCAGGGGATGCCATTAGCCCTGAAACACTTAGAATAACCTACACATGGTGAAAACCTAACTCATCATGGCCTTATTTCTTTCCAAGGAAGTAGTATTGACTTTGTCTTATAGTGGACAACTTAAGAGCTTAGTGAAGTTAGTACCTTATCTCAATCTGAACACTATGAGATGAACATAGGAAAATCAATCTCACAATTTGCAGAATCCCAATTTTTCTAAATATTTCTGTGTCCCTTTCACGAATTAGAAGATGAGAAAAATGAGATGACTGGAAAAAGAAAGTACATGGCATCTCACAACTTCAGTGAATAGAAACTAATAGGATACAGACTCCAGTTGTTGGCAGATTAGTGATGAAACCCCCAGAAGAACATTCTAGCAGGTTCAGCTCCCACAAGACATCTGAGCCAACTGTCTTGTTTTCCCTGGGGGGACTGCCACTGTCATTAACTCTGGTAAGCTCCATTAAAAACACTAAGTTGATGGAAGATACCCTGCCCACACTAATACACTGCCACAGAACTAACTCTGGGTAAGGAGAATTGTGAGTACAAAGAAATTTTTAACACTAATGACTTTAACAAATCTGACCTGATTAACAGGATGCCACAAACTGAAACCCTTGTGTTCCAATCAATCTTTCGAGAAACTTCACAAATGCACACTTGAGGGAGAAAAATTCATGAGATATTTTAGGCAGGTCTCTACATAGAAAGAGAGGAATAATCAAAAAAGACACAATAGACTGGCAAGTAGGGTAATTATTGCTGGCAATTCTTGAGCTACTACTCTTTTGGCAAATAAATGCCTACATTTACATTAATATTTGTTTCCCATTAGAAGAGTTTTGACAATTTTTCACAGAAAGACCTGCCCTCCTGAGGCATAAGCTCATTAGAGCAAACTCTACCCTGATTAGCTGGAGGTGGTGAGGAAAACAGGGAGATGGAACAGTTCCATGGTAGGACCATTACGAGAATGAGAATCTGCAAGTAATTGGTGAAACAAATGATTGGTCAGATGAGGAACTGATGACAATCTATCCAGTACTTAAATAGGTCAGTTGCAGAGCACTTAGGCAATGATGGTTATGGACAAGAAGTAATGCTAATAAAGTAGCATTTAAGCAGGAAACGTGGAGCAAAGGCTCTATTCAATCATTACTTAGTTGAAAGATTAAGGAAGCATTTGGATGCTGGCACATCCACTAACTGACTGTAAATAGGAATACATCTGGATATATTCCTCTGGACATTTGTTTATCTGATTAATTTTTCATTAAAGACAGCATAAGCTTCTCCTCATAAGCCATAGAAAGCAACCACTTCTTTCTCAGTATTTTTTTCCATTACTCACGAACAAATAATCTTTCTTAAGACATCAAACTATGCCGGTTGTTCATCTCCCCCTAGTGGTAGGGGGACACCACTGCATATCTGAGTGACTAAACATTCATTGGCCATCTCACCAGGATCGCATTCTAAAGAAATGGCAGTAGTCTTACATCATTATCACAAGTATGCTAGATATTGTCTACTGGTACCCAGTATTCATTTTTACCTTCCTCTATGCTCTTCTGCCATCTTACACAGCAGAGGCTGGTAATCTAACACCTACATTTCCCAGACATTCTTGCCTCTATGGTCTTGGATACCACAGGCTTTTGCCTCTGGTATCCAAGAGGCACTTTTGCACTCTGAAGATTTGAAATACAAGAGGAGATGGGATCAATATTCCTGTAGCAATTATGTCTAAAGGGTGGCCTCTGTCAATTTTGAGGTTTTGCAGCATTTTCACTGACTAAGACACCAGATTTTGGATATGGAAAGACTGACACTTGCAGCAGCCTCCTGTAGTTATCTGACCTTGAATAAGTTACTTAACTTCCCTGTCCCTTATTCATTTCTAAATGGTGGAATAATAATAGTGTCTATTACATAGGGTTGCTTTGAAGACTAAGTGAATATCTGGCAAGAAGATGTTGGCTATTACTGCTGCTGCATATAAACCACTTAGAAGAATGCCTGGCACACAGATGTGCTCCAGAACGGTTGGCTAAGATAATGATAATTTGAGACCAACAGTATATAGCTAGCACAGGAAGACATTTGATGTCAGAAGACAGAGGACAGCTGTGTGTCACTTAACAAATTACTTGGCCTGGCACGGGCTCACGCCTGTAATCCCAGCACTTTGGGAGGCTGAGGTAGGCGGATCATGAGGTGAGGAGTTTGACACCAGCCTCACCAACATGGTGAAACCCCGTCTCTATTAAAAATACAAAAATTAGCCGGGCATGATGGTGTGCACCTGTAATCCTAGCTACTCAGGAGGCTGAGGCAGGAGAATCACTTGAACCTAGGAGGCAGAGGTTGCAGTGAGCTGAGATCACGCCACTGCACTCCAGCCTGGGCGACAGAGTGAGGCTCTGTCTCAAGAAAAAAAAAATTACTTAACCCTCCTGTGTTTATTTGTTTAATATTCTCCATTGTTGGGGAATATAGGCTGGGCATGGTGGCTTATGCTTGTAATCCCAACACTTTGGGAGGCAGGTGAATCAACTGAGGTCAGGAGTTTGAGACCAGCCTGACCAACATGGTGAAATCACGTCTCTAATGAAAATACAAAAATTAGCTGGGCATGGTGGTGCATGCATGTAATCCCAGCTACTTGGGAGGCTGAGGCAGGAGAATCACCTGAACCTGGGAGATGGAGGTTGCAGTGAGCAGAGATTGCACCACTGTACTCCAGCCTGAGTGACAGAGCAAGACTCCATCTCAAAAAAAAAAAAAAAAAAGAGAGAGAAAGAGAATAAAAATGGAGAATATAATCAAAGCCACAAGATTATTTGTTAGATGAAATGATGTGTCAACAAACTTTGTAAAACCTAAAGAATGATCCATGTTTTATAATTATTAGTTATCATTAAAGTGTTAAAAGGACTCATGAGAGAGAGCCGTGACTGCTAAGGAGGTGAAACAGGCAAACCACCACAGAGGAAATGGCCTTTGGATGGGATTTTAAGGAATCGGTAGACTTTTTCTACATGTAGAGATGGCATAAAGAAGCTTGCCAGTTTGAGCTAAGGCATGAAGGTAAGACATTGAATGGCCAATATAGAATATATTATTATTTTTCAAACTTCTTTTTCTAGCAGTTATACCACATAAGCTTTGAGAAACAGTTAAGAGAAGGAATTCTAAGTAGAATCTCCTAATTGGCTTTCTGCATAGTTAACATCACTTACAGAGAAAAATGGTTATGGGGGCAGGATGCATTGAAAAGAGGAGGCTCATGGGCATGACTATGTAGCCTGCAAAACTTAGGAGGCATTCTTCTATGTTAAAAGCACAAAAGAAAAAAGAAAGCTTCCTACTAGCTGAGAAATGTCAAGGTGGCTCAGGTGGTGAATAATATTCTGTTGCCATGATGATTCCTGTGTTTTTGTCTGCATAAAAATTTCTGACACAAGCACACCACTTACTGAAGAGATGAATGCCCTCATGTTAGGTGACTCCACTCCCAACCTCTAGGTAGGATTAACAACAGGCTGAGAGTGGGTTATTTCATGAAAAGGAGAATTATAATGATCATGCTGGTTTGGAGAAGCAAATAAGCAAATTGACCGCAGACTCATGCCCTAAAAAAATAAAAAATAAATTCTGGAGATGATGAGGGCAATTGGAGTCAGTTCATATTCATGTGGCTCCCAGGGATATCAAAGGCAAATCTGCTTCTTTGAAGTAGGTGTTCAAGAAAGAAACACAAGGGCTATTTGGCACACAGCTCAGCACCTAAAACTTTACCTCATTTTTATCCTCAGTATATTTCTGACAAATGATGTCAATTTCCAACTAATTCAAAATCGAGAGCATATATTACCATATCCCCTAGTTCTTTAATTTGGGAAAATCAACATTTTCACTCTGAAAGTCTGTACTGAATACATAGTGTCCAAAAGCTCATATTATTTCAAGAGCACAAGGTTAAAAAAGCTCAGTACAAGCAGGTATGAAACATACTTATCAACCACACTGCTTTTAAAATGGGGCTTGAGTAACTCATAAAAGAGCACTATTTTGAAAAATGTAGGTAGAGAAATATGAGGTCAATTCATCAGCAAGATGGCAAAAATGGTGGTGTTGTGGCTGTTATTCCTTTCAGCACCACAGAGTAAGAAGTCAGGCTTCACTTTTGTACTTGGTCCAGATGTGGACTGCAGCGAGATAATCAGTTTAACGGCAGCTCATGCCAGAAAGTAAAAATCTCAACTCCTCTACTTCTCATTCGTGAAGTTCCCCAATTCAACAAAAACAATCAAGATTAAATCACATATGAGAGTTATAGGCAGGTGACTCCTGAGCAAAGGAAGTAAGGCCAGTCTGAAGAATAATGTATCAGCATATTGGATGTCCTTTCTGTGTACTTGATTATATGACTAAAACCTGGGGCTTTGGAGCCAGGGACAAATATCAGTCCTGCCAATTTGAGCATGTGTGACTTTGGGTGAGTTGTATTACCTATCCTAGCCTCAACTGCCTCTTCTTTTATATGGGATAATAATTTCGTATAACCCAAAGAATATTTCTGAGAAATATTCAAATTCAACAATTCATTAAAAGAATTATACATTGTGATGGTTTATTTTATGTGTCAACTTGACTGCATGATAGTACCCAAATATTTGGTTAAACATTATTCTGGGCCAGACATGGGGGTTCACGCCTGTAATCCCAACACTTTGAGAGGCTGAAGAGTGCAGATCACTTGAGGTCAGGAGTTTGAGACCAGCTTGGCCAACATGGTGAAACCCTGTTTCTACTAAAAATACAAAAATTAGCCAGGCATGGTGGTAGGTGCCTGTAATCCCAGCTACTTAGGAAGCTGATGCAGGAGAATTGCTTCAACCCAGGAGGTGGAGGTTGCAGTGAGCCGAGATTGCACCACTGCCCTCCCGCCCGGGCGACACAGTGAGGCTGCTTCTCAAAATGGGATGCTCTGTGAAGATATTTTGTAGATGAGATTAACATTTATGTCAGTAGACTCAGAGTAAATCAGATTATCCCTCATAAACTGGATAGGCCTTATCCAATCAGTTGAAGGCTTTAATAGAACAAAGACTGGTGTCCCTGAGCAAAGAGGAATTCTGCCAGCAGATCGCCTTTGGAGTCAAACTGCAAATCTTTCTGAGTCTCCAGCCTACTGGCTTACTCCCACGATCTCATGAGGCAATTCGTTAAAATATCTCTTTCTCAATATCTCTCTCTATACACACATACACACACACACACACACACACACACACACACACACACACATATGCATATATACATACACATCCTGTTGGTCCTTTTTCTCTAGAGAACCATGACTAATATACACACTATGAAAAAAAAAAGAAATTAATTGGCAGTGGTGGTTCAAAATAAGAAAATACAACCTTGAGAAGTTCCAAGAGAAAAATCATCCAGTCATTTCAATAGATGCCAGGAAGTCATCTGATAAAAACTGAACACACATAGGCATTATTTTAGAAAAATAATTTTAAAAACATTTGAATTCTTCCTTAATACGGTAAAGAAAACTAGGTCAGGTCAGCTTTACACTAAGTGAGCAAACATTAGAAGTACTGTCTTTAAAAATCTTACAGTATTGTTTACTATTGTTTGATAAGCTCTAGTCAATGCAATCAATATTGAAAAGAAATGAGAAAAAGATTATTTAAAAACATTGAGATTGCATACCTAAACAATGCAAAAAAAAAAACCCCCAAAACTTCCAGAACTTAATTAGAAGAGTTCAGTATAGCAACCAAATGCAGGAAAACATATATAAAATTAATAGTATTTTTGCATGCTAAAATAGTTACATATATCATTTTAAGAGCTGGCACTCAAGATAAGAAAAATACAAAATATCCATGAATAACAGTTTAGCAAACATTTTTTAAGCTCCTACTAGATACCACAGGAAGTCTACTTGAAATGTACATTCATAGTCTTTTTTAGCAAATTACTTAACAATTACTTGTGTAGATAAGATATTAGTAGAAAAGGCAATTGTTCTAATAGTGTCTGTTTTCAAGTTAACATTTAACGCAATTCCCATAAATATTCCACCAGAATGGTGAATGAAATTATTTTTGGCAAATAGTCACTCTCTCTACTCTCACCTTCATAGGAGGAGTATACTTCCCACTCCATTGATGTTGGACTTGCCCATGTAACTTGACTTGACCTCATGGTGGGTGAAGTGCACTTTACTCCCCCTTCATTCTGGGCCTCCCTTTGATCAATGGGATGTTAACAGATGTGAGGCCACCAGAAGCTTGCAATGTGCTTTCAAGATTGAACTTAGTCTTTTGTGCTTTTTCCACCATGAGAAGAATATGCCCCAGGTGGCTGAATGGTCATTGGTGAAGAGAGACACATGAAACAGACCAGGACCCAACTTGCAGCTTTGGAACTAAGCACAGCCGATCTCAGCCTGGATGGCAACTGGTCCACAAAAACATGAGCAAGAATAAACAATTGTTTAAGCCACTGAGTTTGGGTGATTTCTTACACAGCATTATTATGCAAATAGTTTTCTGACACACCCAAGATTTCCCATCTACTTAATAAAATGATGTTGAAATTCATATAGAGGTGAATTTATTAAAGATTTCTGAAAAAAGATGAGCAAAAAGAAGTAGGTCTAATACTACAAGCAACAATTATATAAAAATAGCATTTACCAAAAAAATGTTGATCAATGAAACAAAATAAAGAGCACAAAAAGACCAAATATATATATATATATATATATATATATATATATGTGTGTGTGTGTGTGTGTGTATGTATACCAATGGTAGCAATAATATAATAATAATAGTAATAATAATTGTAAAAATAATTATTTGTGACAAGTACTAGATTGTCGGAGCTCACAGGACAATATTTTCAGCATGTCTACCATTCCGGGGCCATGCTGGAAATATTGTCCTGTGAGCTCTAGGAAAGATACCTGAAAGATAGCTAACTTTCTTCAATCCAATAAATATCATTAAACACTATTGGAAATAAATAGTTATTGGCAAAATACAACACCATACCAAGCCACCAAAAAGTTATTTACTTTCTACCTTTTCTTCCTAAGAATATCACAAATAATTTACCTTGCAAAAAACTTGGGCTGCATTGCAATAGAAAAAACTGTTATAGTGTGTAAGTATAGATGAAAGAGATTAGAAAGCCACACTGACTTGCACAGCTGTTCCCGGGGAATCTTTGAAGAACTTGTACTTCTTAAAGAGGACAGGAATTATTTCTAGGATACTCACTATTTCCCTGCCAAAATATTTATTGTATTAAATACAGAATATTAAAACAGTGATGTATTCACAATGCATGTATCTTATACATCCCTGCCCTATGGAGCTAGACTAGTATATTTCAAATTTTTTCAATTCACCTTCTCCTATGGTCTTCTCCATCTCAGTCAATGACAATTCCAACCTTCCAGATGCACAGGTCAAAAACCTAAATATCTTTTTTAAAAGCAAACCTTCCTGTATCCAAGTGTTCTCATTGTTCAATTCCCACCTATGAGTGAGAACATGCGGTGTTTGGCACATGTATACATATGTTACAAACCTGCACGTTGTGCACATGTACCCTAGAACTTAAGGTATAATAAAAATATATACATATGTGAAAAATTAAAAAATGAAAGCGCAATAATTAATAAAAAAAGCAAACCTTATATTTTGGAATAGTTTCAGATTTATTTAAAAATTGAGAAGACAGTTACCATATAGCCCACACTCAGTTTCTCCATTATCAACATCTCGTATAGTATAATACATTTGTTACAATTAATTATTATTAACTCAAGTCCATACTTCACTCATACTTAGTTTTGATCTAATGTCTTTTTTTCTGTTCAGGAGCCCATCCAGGATACCACATTGCATTTAGTTGTCACGTTTCCTTAGGACACTCTTGGCTGTGGGGGTTTCTCAGACTTTCCTCGTTTTTGATAACCTGAACAGTTTAGAGGAGTTGTCATCACGTGTTCTGTAGAACAGCCCCCAATATTTATTTGTCTGATATTTATCTCATGATTAAACAGGCTTATGGGATTTGGGGAAGATGGCCTCAGTGGTAAAGTGTCGGTTTCATCACGTCATACCAAGGGTATATACTACCAACACCATTTGTCACTATTGATGTTAACCTTGATCACTTAGCTGAGATAGTGTTTGTCAGCCTTTCCACCATAGTTACTATTTATTCTCCTTTCCATATTGTAGTCCTATTAAGGGAGTCACTAGGAGAAACCCACATTTAAGGAATGGGAGAATATTCACTTTTTAAAGTATTCCAAACAATATATTTATCTAGACATTTTAAATCCTATTCTTTAAATGATAGTGAAAGTTCTAGAGTGTTTCACAGATATACATTGCTTAGAAAATACTTCTTCAACCGGGCATGGTGGCTCACGCCTGTAATCCCAGCACTCTGGGAGGCCAAGGCGGGCGGATCAGGCTCAGGAGTTCGAGACCACCTTGGGCAACATGGTGAAACCCTGTCTTTACTAAAACACAAAAATTAAGCTAGGCATGGGGGTGCACACCTGTTGTCCCAACTACTCGGGAGGCTGAGGCACGAGAATCACTTGAGCCTAGGAGGTAGAGGTCGTAGTCAGCCAAGATCACACCACTGCACTCCAGCTTGGGCTACAGAATGAGACTCCATCTCAAAAAAAAAAAAAATTCTAGTAATAAATACAATATGTGCTCATTGTAGAAAATTTGGAAAACACGTTTTTTAAAAAAATTCTAAAATTTACAACCCAGATATAGACCATCACAGTTAATATTTTGAAGTATTATCTCCAAACTTTCTTTCTATGACTACATTTAAAGAGTTAAAATAATCTTTCACATGTTATTCTACCTTCCTTATTAGCCTTTAACATTATGAAAAAATTTCATTTATCCCTAGGCAAAAAGCGTTTTCTTTTTTACAATTTCAGAGCCTAGCACAGTGCGTTGCATGTAGTAAATTCAACAAATGGGATCCCATGAACTTACTGACTTCATGAATTGGCAGACACTCTGTGAAACCATTTAAAGGAATTTGTTGACTAGGGTAGTCTTAGGTTATTGTTTTGCCACACAGGACAATGAAAGACACTAGCATAGAATCAATACTTTGGGGGCCTTGAAAAATTAGTTAAATCAGTAAAATAGTATGCACTCCGTAAGAGCTAAAAGAGAAAATGGCACATAAAATACTTAACACAGTGACTGTCATTTAACCTAACCACTGAGGTATTACAATTTTATTTATTTCTAGTCATTATATTCAATTATTTTTCAGAGATATTGTATTTTTGCTAGAACTTTGCTTCCCATGTATTTTATTCATTCTTAATCATTTTTACAGTCTGTGTTTGACACAGGCCCGCAATCCCTTATCCAAAATCATTTGAACCAGGTATACTTTGGGATTCGTAAATGTTCATATTTGAAGAAGACAATAGAGCAAATACACAAATACACATATTATGAAACACCACAGCAGGGTATTTCTAGAGGTAATTTTTGTATTTTTACAAAATACAAAATTTTTGGGCATGGTGGCAGGTGCCTGTAATCCCAGCTACTCGGGAGGCTGAGGCAGGAGAATCGCTTGAGCCCAGGAGGTGGAGGTTGCAGTGAGCCGAGATCGTGCCACTGAACTCCAGCCTAAGTGACAGAGCGAGACTCCATCTCAATAAATGAATAAATAAAGAATCTATTTATTAAATACTTGGCAAATGCCTATTAGTCAGATGACTCAGTTAACCAGACATACTATTTCCCAAACTTGCGGGGGGGTGGGGGGCGGTGGCGGATAACATTTGATATAAAAGCATATAGTTATTTTTGAAATGAAATATTCTGTAATGGCTATCTTTCTTTTGTGAATAAGCCTTTGTAAGGCTACTCTGAAAAATAAGAACTCACAATTTGATGCCATCTACTTAGTGACAAATTACCTTTTAGACATTAAATATAACTGTTTAATTGAAATTACTTGAATGTTCACTATTCTTAAGAACAGTGAAATGAATTTCTTGTGTAAGATGGTTACTCAGCCATCATCATTACAGGCTGCAATGCAAACACCTTCTAGGTGGTATTGTTCCAGGATACTCCTAACTTGGGTTCATGTTGTTCTCTTCTTTGGTGAACCCCAATTTTAACACTTCTTTAAATTACAGTTCATTGCTGATCCTTAGCACAATGTCTGGAACAGAATAAGCACTTTTCAAAATATTTGGTATTTGGTTAATACCAATTGCCATTTGATGAAAGCTTTTTGCACTAGTCACTCTGCCAGGCCATCAGCTTGAGAAGAGCTATAGAAAAACTCTCTACATCAGGACATGAGTTCTATCATCTTTTTCAACCCTCAAATCAAGGTATTTGTGATAGATACACTGTTTTGTTTTCCTTTGCTTGTCACAAATGAGGTAATTTGATAGTTGAATTTCTAATAGGCCCCTTTCAAGTGCGTTAACAAGATAGTTGGCAAATGGGGACTTTTCTACCTAAGGCTCTGTAATAAATAAAACTGCGGTATATCTTCCTGAGGAACCGATTACTACATTAAAACCTATGATAATAATGGATTTTTCATCAATAAAAAATGTGATTTGTAAAGCGAAAATCAATCTAGTTTGACTGCTGATGCCTCACAGCAATAGAGAAATTTTCATCTAACAATTATAATAAAACTATATGATTTATCAGTTGAGTACGACTAGCAATTCAGGTAGTAGTCAGTCTTGTCCAGCCATTTTCTGGCATTATAACCTTGGGAAATTGACCTTCATTTTTCTACCACAAAAGGATAAGCTAGTTTACTAAGCAATACGCACCTAAGCAGAAAGATAGACAGCGTTCACCCCTTGCAGACACCTGCACTGACTGATGGATGTGACTTGTGTTTGGCCCCCCAGCAGGTTTGAGAGTGCAGATTTGGAAAGACTACTCCTCTCCTCCTTCAGATGGCACCTTGTTTAAAGATGAGTTACTGAACATTTGGTGGTGGTGGCTGTAAAATAACTACAATATATCAGCTAGGACTTTTTTGGTTGCAAGGGACAAAAACAGTTCAAACCAGCAAAAGTAAAAAGAAGACAAATATATTGGCTTATACACCCAAACCATGGGGGATGGGAGGGGAGGCTGCCTTCAAGAATTGAGCTCAGGACCTGAAGTGTTGTCTGGGTCTTCACATTAGCCTTGCAACTTGTTTCTGCTTCTCTCAGTGTCTTTGTCTCATTCTCTCTTGGGAACACAGCTACTGACATCCAGAGAATCACATCCCAACAGCTTTACCACCAGAGAAAAGGGGGCCTTTCCTGCCAGTGTGTCCCAGAAAAACATAATAAAATTTGAGAAGGCTTCAGAATGGCTCATCTTGGGCCATGTGCCCACCCCTCAACCAATCACTTGATTGACCAATCACTAGCCTGACTTTTCTGCTCACCCTTGTGGTCAAAAGGAAGGGCCACCTTCTCTAATAAAGGGAAGGCGGAGAGTAGACAACCACAAGAGGCACAATATACACCTACCTGACTATATATATATATAATGGTGTGTGTGTGTGTATATATGCCATTTTACACCATTTACACACCATTTTACATACCATTTTAATGTATAATGTAGTAGGTTGTATATATTCTATGTATGTTTGTATTTAAGCGGCTAGAACTTGATCTGTGAACATGTATGCATGTATATGTTGCATGCATGCATACATTTATGTATTTTCCATATACTTGTATATACTGATTCATAACTATGAATGTATATATATATTGCATGTATGTATTACTCCTATGTCTAAATAGGAGTGTGGTCTTTCCATAATCCCACTCACATTCCTAGATCATAATTACCCAATGAATGCATTTTCTATCTTCTTCTATATTCCAGAGTAAGTTCCAGCCAGGTTGACCTATGTATTACCTGTACATGTGCCTGACTTCCTTCTCTGGAAGTCAGAGGATTGCAGAGGCCTGGGAAGTACTTCAGGGGCCCCTTGGAAATGGGGAGTTGTGTCCATGTCAGGGGTACACAGAGAGAAGCATTATTAGAAGTGACCCCCTACATAGTATGCAGGGCAGTAGGGCCAAGGTAAGAGCACTACACGACTAGATAACCAGCCAAACAAAAAGAAGAGCCACACGATTAGGACTAAAGGTATTGAATCCAGAGAAAGGTATGAAATGGATCCACCAAGTGTGAGGCAATGGTGATTACCAGCATAGACATTAGGGCTTTACTGTAGCTTTCCATGTAGTGTCCTTGGCCTACTGGGTGTCATAGGGGCTGAAGGAAAATGCACAATACATATTCTGAACCTTTGCTTTTTTACCCAGCTCTGCTTTGTCTTCTTCCTCTGTCCCATCCAAATCTTTCTCCAAAGCACATGTCTCACCTCTCCCACAAAAGCTTCCTGGAAATATTCTAACCCACAGTGGCATCTGTCCTTCTCATCTGGCACTCATAGATTGTCTGGAGATATGGTCATTGATTGAAAGTTGCTATTTCACAACCAGACTGAGAAACATAGTCATCTCTTCTCCACTCAAAAAATATATCCTTTCATACTTGAGAAAAATGATAAATTATCCTAAAAATGACAAATCCAATACGCACATGTCAAATTCATTTGGGAGTAAGAGCATGGCACAGACATGGTGGTAGGGGTGGGGCTGTCAGAACAAAGGATGAAATCAATGAGGAGGGTGGTAAAAAGTCACAAAGTTTTGATTTATTATATGTTAATTTAGCTGTTTCCTTTTCTATAACATTTAATACTCAAATTTCATTTTGCTTTACGATTACATAAATGGGAATGTTCGGATTTTAATTAACAATTAAATGGATCAGTTTTAAACTTTTGGGACATACATTTGCATATAATTGCTCTCAATATACTTACGTAAAACCCAAAGCCTCTATTACCAAATATAGAAAACCTATTCATGTCAGCTTTAGTTACATGTGTACATTTATTTAAATGTGTGGAGTGTGTGCTTTTATCGCCAAGAAAGTCAGCTCTCTTCCTTAATTGTTACTATAACCATAATTTGGGAAATTCTATTGCAACATCAATATGTTATGCACATCTTTAATTAGGCTAGTGTGGCCTGTCTGTCACAGCAACTGATCCTAAATATTCCTATTTAGTCTACTTGAGGTTTTAAAACGTTCTCATTTCTTAAAGAGGCATACTTCAGCCTCATTAAATTGTCGAGTAAGTCAGTATGCAGCCCTGCACTTGCTTCCTGTGTTCTGGCAATCTTGCACCTCTCCACTTGGCACATTTCAGGCACCCAGGGAAAGGGCACTCTTCCCCAAATACCAGAAATCCTCTGTAGCCCCAGCATCTTAAGGGGAAGATCCTATCAGGTCTAAGGAAGACATCTGTCACCCTCACTGATTACCAGAAAGATCTGGCCTTGGCATCCTATTGATCACCCAAGCTGGATCCTTTCATCTAGCAGTAAATGCAAATAAACTGCAGGCTGCTTGCTCTGAGCAATGTCTTCACACCAGGTCACACAACAAAAAAGACAACACAATGACTGAGTCCATCATAGGCAACTACAAATAGAACTTAGCTTGAAGTTCGTTTTCTCCTTTTTCCCAAAAATCTGCCATGATCTCAACAGGAGAAAGCAAGATTACCTTGAACCAAGCCCTGGACTACCTTAGTCCTTTATACCTCCTCTGTCTACTATAATTAATAATTTAAAATAAATAGTATTTGTTTTAAGGGGAAAATAGGGTTTTAGGATATTGTGAAGCATGTTTCTGCTTTTAATTTTTTTCTGGAAAAATACATGGGTGACATATACTTTTTACCATACCCAAAGCCAGTTGATAATACAGTAATTCTGCCATAATGCTATAGGTGGAATCTCCACATTGTCATTTTTAAAATGGGGGATTGCATTATAGACACAGTAATGACACAGCAGGGAGGTGAGAGCAGGGTCTGTTGCAAAATCTAAATCACTCCTGATCCAAGCTTTGGTTTGAAATCATGGTTGCTATCAGCTTAAACATGTGTTGATGAGAAATTTGGGGCTCCGTGGCCAGCGAAGACTTTCAGAATTTCAGCACTCACCCAGTTAGTTGGCACTCATTTTTCTTCCCTGCTTCTCAAGACTTCCCCTCCCCCACAGAAAAGAACCTTAGCTTACACTCATTGAGAAAGTGAAGGGGAGACTGGGTAAAGAGTTAAAGCCAATCACCAACTCTGTTATATTTAAATCATCATTATTACAGTCGGAGGAATATTTTGATCTTCCTATTTAACCCCTTTATAATAGTCATCACAGTTTTCACATGCTCTTTTTTATGGATCTACATCAGGGAAAAAAATAAACAGCTTGAAATATAAGCAAAACCACATCTCTCCTGTGTTCCTTTTATTTTAATTTTTGTATTTCCCCTGGGAACAGATCATTTAAAAAAAAACAGATTAATTGATAAAATGAAGCAGAGCTTAAACTGGGTATAATTTACTATATGTGGGGCCTTCAGGGCAGGCTGTCATAGATTCACAAACCAGCTATATTTTCACTTGTGCCAATCCAAAGGGACCAGAATCATCTATTTTTAAAAGATAACTAAAGAATCAGATTTTGCTCCTAAGCAACCCTACACTCCACAGTGTCCACTAGATGTTTGACCTAATTCTGCTGCCTCCCATTCCACTTTTCTTTAGACAGTAGTAAAGAGACATTCTTTCTTGTAATCATTTTAGCTCATAAAATCTATGACTAGTTACAGCAACTTCTGGCCAAGCTGAAGCATCAGGCAGTAAACCCATCATCAACAGCCATGGTGTTTGCAGATGCTCTAGGTCTGGAAATCACTGCTGGCATGCCTGCATATTTTAAAAAGTACTAAGAAATTTAGTAATTTCCATAAACCGTATGCATTTAAGGGGAAAGTCTTCTGAGAAAACTTTAAGGGCCAAGATCTTGAAATAAGTAGATCAGCTTGGTGATCACCTGACTCAGTTCAGCTAAGCCTATTGACCTTCTCAGAATTAGAATAGAATAAATAGGGACTTAGTGTGTGATAATCTCTGAAGCATGGTTTTGTGATCACTATTTAAGCTATTTGTCCTAGAACACTGAACTCACCACCTATCATTTCAGCTATATTACTTTGGCTCTTGAAAGCTTTATCATACTGTGTCTCTTATTTAATGTAACCATTTCTGCAACGGATTGCGCCTGAGGACATTACGGTGAGAACAAATGCACAATCATTTGGGAGTAAGAGCATGGCACAGACATGGTGGTAGGGGTGGGACTGTCAGAACAAAGGATGAAATCAATGAGAAGGGTGGTAAAAAGTCACAAAGTTTTTATTTTCTCCCGATTTAGCCTAGAACTACTTGAATTTAGGAGAAAATCTGTCATTCCCTTTGAGTGTTCTAATGTTTTCAACTTTCATGCAAAATTTTCTGCTCTATCACCTGCATTCATAAAGCAATACGGGGTCTATCATGCATAGACCAGAACTAGAGAAATAAGTTGCTTATGTGTCTGCTAGTCTTCATAGAAAATCAAATTGCTTATTTCAAATATTCCTAGTTTGCTTTAGATAGCTTAATATCCCATTGCTTCTTTTTAGTTATTTCCTGCTGCTGAATTAGGTGAATTGTTTTGTATGATTCCTTCCCCATGGTAAATGGTAAATAAACATCCCTCCTGGGATCAGAATATATTTTGAATTTTTTAATAAAATAGACATACAAGTCCAAAAACCATAAATTTATACTTAATAAGTGGACTGTGAACATCTGTGTAACCTCCAACAGGATCAAGAGATAGTATATTGCTAAATCCCCAGAAACCCATTCTGATCACAAGCTGCCCACTCCTCTCAGAGGTAACTACTAGACTCCCTTTCATAATAATAATTTCCTTGCTTTTTTTTTTCCTTTTTTAGTTTACCGTTGTATATGTCCCTAAGCAACATTATTTAGTTTAGTCTCTTCTTGTGACCCATAAACGGAATCACATTGTGTACTTTGCTTTATCTTCCATGTGGTCACATATACTTGCAGTTTCTTCATCGTCATTGCTGTATGGTATTCCAGTGTATGTGGCACGACTCTAATTCATTCTCCTACTCATCAATATTTAGGTATATTCTAGGTTCTGGCTACTAGGAAAAATGCTGCTACATGTTCTGTCCATGCCTTCCAGTGCACGGGTTCATGAGCACCTCTAGTGTAGATATCCATGACTAGAAATGCTTGGGCATGCAGCATGTAAATCTTCAACTTTGCTTAATACAACAGTGGAGCTGTTTTTTCCAAAGTGGGTATTACAATTTTTACTCCCACTACAAGTATACAATAGTATCTGTTGTTCCACATCCTCGTCAACACTTCGTATTGTCAGACTTCTTAATTTTTTGCCAATCTGGCATTTCATGTATATTAGTATCTCCTTGCGATTTTTAAATATTTTTCTCATTGTGGTTTTAATTTGTAAAACCATGATTACTAATGAGATTGAGAACCCCTACATGTGTTTATTCCCCCAAGTCCAGGATCTTTAAAATGTACACATAAATTCTGGTACTCTGGACTGTGATAATTTGATGTGATTCATACTGAACACTTTATGCCATACTGGAAAGTACAGAGAAAGCAAAAGCAATTCATTAATTGAATAGCAATTTGGAGCTGGGAACCTCATAAACTTCGACTTATTTTATCCTCAAAATAATTTTGCTAGGCTGATGTTGTTATCTTTATTTTGCAAATAAGGAAATTGGGGCTCTGAGGTTAAGGAAGTTACCCAAAAGCAAATATACTGCTTAAGTTCATTAAATGTTAGAACTGACTCTCAAACCATGCCTGTGTGCTTCCAAAGCCCAAATTCTTTCCAGTAACTATGTTTTCTCCTAAGAAATAACCTTTGCAGGAGCAAAATAATATTCAATATTCTTTTGTAAAATCATTGTATTAAAAACTACATCAAAATAATTTCAAAGATAGCCCAGTTAATAGAACTAATTAAATAACTGCATCCATAGGTCAGTTTTTCCTTTCACACTCTGAAATCAAATTCATTAATATTTAAAGAAATGAAAGGGTCTTTGATATTTGACGGGATTTCCCATATGAGAATACTTCGTGAGACATTTTAGTCACATGTTTCATTTTCAGCCTGTGACAGGCACTTGTGAATTGATTAACACCATACAGTAGAGTTATAGAATATTAAATGATAGCCAGAAATAAAAGTAACAAAAGATGAGGGTGAGACAAACTCTCCTCAGAGAGATACATTTTTATATAGGTAATCAATTTATTAGGACACTCAACAAATTCAAGCAATAGACACTTAAAAAAATTAATTTAAAACCAATTAGAGGATAAACATCAAAGATTCTAAGAATTTATGTGTTATTAATGGTGCTTTTTTCAACTATAAAATTCTAATAAAGGCCTGTAAATCCTGCAGATACAGAAACAATTTTCGAAGAATCAAATTAACCAGAAGCAATGACTCAGATATGAGATTACCTACAAAAGGGGGTAGACCAAGCTTAGCATCCTCCCAGAATGCTGAGAATAACTCTCAGGACAGGAGTAGCATTCCATGCATGACTCTACCCTCTAGTATCTTTACAAAATGACCTTTCGATGGGAGCTGATCCAAGACTCTCCCTAGTAATGTAGACACACTGGTAGCTTGTACCTTTGTTACCAACAATTTCAAACAGGCCTGGACTTTGTTTCTCTGAATATTAAACTCACATTCATCCAACTCCATAGAAATGAATAGTGAAAACAATTTTATTAAGCACTTCTATATACATCACATATTTTGTGAGGTTCATTATTTTTATTTTACTTTATGAGACAAATGCTCGCTTGCAAAAGTGCTAGCATACTGTGCACTTTCTAGTTGTCAATATACCTCCATCCTCTCCTGTACTACCAATTGGCTACAAAGATTTAAAGGTTCTGTGATTATAGGATTTACACGATTTTAACCCCTTTAAATTTGAAAACTCTTTAAATCCCATTATCTCTGCAGCCACTGCAAATTTTAAAATCAGCTTGGCCTTTTCTAGCTCCAGGTCTAAGGATTACAGAGTTTTAAGGAGTATAAATGCATTTTTGAAGTTCTATAAAGAGCTCTCCCCAACCAGTTGACCTACAGGAAATCAAGCCAGCCAGTTCTCCAGCTGGTAACTGCTGATCAGAGCTTCTAAATGGAGAGATATGTACGTTGTGCCACAAACCACCAGGAAAACAAGTAATTGCTTCCTTGACTCCATATGAAGCCAGTGAATCAGAAGATTTAATGTAGGAGGGGTGGCAGATTTAGACATTTGTCAGTAAATGTCTAAGAATAATAAGACAGAAGATGTTGTCAGGGACCCAAGCAAGCTCTCCGGGGCAGAGAGAGTAAGTTCAGTGAGTTGGAAGCCCTCTGGCTCCCAAAGAAAAGCCGTTACCATGGATACTCTCCAACTGCTAGGTAACCCTCTGGGATCTTACCTCTTGTGTCTTCACATTTATGTATCCATAGTGAGTTCGAAGGGGCCGCCTGTATGTGTAGGAGAATGGTATCCACTTTGTACCAGGTTGTCCAAAGCAGTTTAGTAGCAATGGGAAATTCACTTCATTTACAAGACGCACAACCAGCAGGAAAAGGAACGCTGCTATGAAGCTCACAGCAATCACAGACTTTCTCTACAAAACATTAAAAAAACAAAAAGAAGAATGAATGACTTTCAACCAAAGGCAGTCACAGAAGGAGGTTCCTTTATTCTTCTCTTTTTCTTTCATAGGGGTCGAAGGATTCTGTCATTCAGCATATTTTACCTGGAAATGGAAAATAATTATTTGGTGACCAAATTGTCCTAGTGTGCTGGGCTGCTGAGAGCAAGCAGAGCTGCTTTCTTGAACTCTTCCATTGCATCTCCACCCTTCCTTATCTCACTATATTCCTTGTAAACTCCTATTCAGTTTGCAAAACCCCAATGAGACATTTCCAATGACAGGAAACCTTTTCTAATTGCTCAATCCCCTCCTCACCACCATGCTTTGACCCCCAACGTATCCACTCTAACAGAGGTAAAGTCCCATCACTCCCATAATTTAAAGACACTTCTATTGTTGTACTTTTTCACTGTGTAATTATTTATGTGATTTTCCTACATGGATTTGTGAGTTCTTAGAGAACTGGAATGTACTGTGTCATCTTGATCTCTGTATCCCAGGCTTTTAACATGGTACCTTACATACTACAGGCATTCAAAGAACATTTGAGTGAAACAAATGAATGAATAAATAAATGAATGAATGGATGTTCACATTCTTGTAGACACAGTATCATTATCACTCATTCTTCTGTTTCTGTATCTAGCACCCTGTGTGAGTAGGAAACTCTGCCTGTGCTGTAGGATTTGCAAAAGTAAGATTCAAAAAAGTAACAAGAGGAAAATAAAATTATGCCAAGCAGCAGAACATTCCTCTAAACATACTGCCATGGAAGAAAAACAGGAACAACTGCATCTGATTGAGAAGAGAGAAAGCAAAGATGTCTTTGAAATTGAGCTTGATAAAATGCATGTGTTTTAATTGACAGATATGTGTGAACAGAGCTTTCCAGAGAGAGGAAACAGCACGCAGACAAGAATACATACAGTTACACATAGGCATACAGTAGTTTGTCTTACTGGAGCACGAAGAAGGAGAAAAAGCTAGAAACACAAATGATAACTTTATTCTGAATTGCCTCAGATATCAAGCTAATGCATCTATACTGAGTTTGCTAGGTGATGGAAAGCCAAAAGAAATTTTGTTTTGTTAAAGGGGACAGTTGGCCACATAAATGTCTTCTTCTGAGAAGTGTCTGTTCATATCCTTTGCCTACTTTTTGATGGGGCTGTTTATTTTTTTATTTTTTATTTTTTTGTAAATTTGTTTAAGTTCTTCATAGATTCTGGATATTAGCCCTTTGTCAAATGGATAGATTGCAAAAATTTTCTACCATTCTGTAGGTTGCCTATTCACTCTGATGGTAGTTTCTTTTGCTGTGCAGAAGCTCTTTAGTTTAATTATATCCCATTTGTCTATTTTGGCTTTTGTTGCCATTGCTTTTGGTGTTTTAGTCATTAAGTCTTTGCCCATGCCTATGTCCTGAATGATACTGCCTAGGTTTTCTTCTAGGGTTTTTATGGTTTTAGGTCTTATGTTTAAGCCTTTAATCCATCTTAATTTTTGTATAAGGTATAAGGAAGGGGTCCAGTTTCAGTTTTCTGCATATGGGTAGCCAATTTTCCCAACACCATTTGTTAAGTAGGGAATCCTTTCCCCATTGTTTGTTTTTGTCAGGTTTGTCAAAGGTCAGATGGTTGTAGATGTGTGGCATTATTTCTGAGGCCTCTGTTCTGTTCCATTTGTCTATTTATCTGTTTTGGCTGAAGCCAACAGACATATGAAAAAAAGGTCACCATCACTATTCATTAGAGAAGTGCAAATCAAAACCACAGTGAGATACCATCTCACACCAGTTAGAATGGTAATCATTAAAAAGTCAGGAAACAACAGATGCTGGAGAGGACATGCAGAAGTAGGAACGTTTTTACACTGTTGGTGGGAGTGTAAATTAGTTCAACCATTGTGGAAGACAGTGTGGTGATTCCTCAAGAATCTAGAACCAGAAATACCATTTGACCCAGCAATCCCATTACTGGGTATATAACCAAAGGATTATAAATCATTCTGCTATAAACACACATGCACACATATGTTTATTGCAGCACCATTCACAATAGCAAAGACTTGGAACCAACCCAAATGCCCATCAATGATAGACTGGATAAAGAAAATGTGGCACATACACATTATGGAATACTACACAGCCATAAAAAAGGATGAGTTCATGTCCTTTGCAGGGACATGGATGAAGCTGGAAACCATCATTCTCAGCAAACTAACATGGGAGCGAAAAACCAAACCCCACATATTCTCACTCATAAGTGGGAGTTGAACAATGAGAACACATGGACACAGGGAGGGGAACATCACACACCAGGTCCTGTCAGGGAGTGGGGGGCTAGGAGAGGGAGAGCATTAGGACAAATACCTTATGTAGGTGACTAGTTGATGGGTGCAGCAAACCACCATGGCACATGTATACCTACGTAACAAACCTGTACATTCTACACATGTATCCCATAACTTAAAGTATAATTTTTTAAAAAAGAAAAAAAAGGCGGGGTGGGGGGAAGTTATGAGTTATAATCAAACATCAGTGTTTAAGATGCTTTGGAGCAGGGAGAGAGTATAGGTAGGCAGTGACTAGTTAGGAGGCTATCCCAATTGCCTAGGACAGAGGTAATGAGGGATGAAAACTAGGGCAGAAGAAGAAGAAATAACAAGGTGGAAAAAGATGTGAGAAACTTGATTTAGGTGGGAGAAATAGAACTTGGGCTACTGACAGGACAGAAGCGGCTGACGGAAAATTCAGAGATTCCTCAGATTTGGGGTCCATGTGATGGCAATATTATGGGTCATATCAGGAGAAACCAGAGTTGTCAGAGCAGGAACTGACATAAGATAGTAAAAAGATAAAGCCCTTGACTTTCTAGTTTTCACCAACTGTCAAGGAGTCAGGTGGAAGGTAAGTCTAGAGCAAGAAGGAGGACTGCTGAAGCCATGAAGTGCAGGGTAAAGACACAATAAAATATTCTTTCATATAGTTGGGCTGGGCCCCCTGATTCTTCTTCGAACTTAAGGAAAGCCACATAACTGTCTGAGAAAGACCAAAATGTTTATTGTTGTTGCATTTTCAGCTTACCACTACCCGGTGGAATTAGTTTTTTTGCTCTTCGCAGACTCTCCGAGGGAAGTCAAGAAACCTGAAGGCAGTTCCTGTATCCTCCCAGGGCCAGGGTCACAGCCTCTGTATGGGCAGTGGAACCAGTCCCCCAGGAGTCAGCGATACCCAAAGGCAGTCTTGCTTCTTGCTCACCTCCCATAATTTGGAAAAGCCCCAGCCCTCCATCTCGCCAGCCTAATCTTCCAATCGCCTGAAAGTCCCTTGAGCTCTGCCTCCTCAACACCCCTTATCTCACCACTAACTACCACAGCCTTACCTCATTTAACCTTCTAATCATGAAAAACTGTTTTAATTTGCTCCTCTGTGGAATCATTATGTCCACAACATTGCAATGTGTCAAGGTAACAGTTTAATGAAGTGATGGATCTTACAAGTTTAAAGGAACATAGACCAGAACAGATGGCTAAATAAAAGCAAAGAGGCCAGTCACCCATTAAGTAAACAGGTAAGAACCTTTTTCTTAATCGTCATTTGGTAGCTTGTTGCAAAATAGCAGCTTGCTTTGAAGGAGACCCAGATGGGACTTGTGCTTTTGTTTATTCAGAGCTCAGCACGGCTCTCTGGTTCTCTTGGTTGCTACATTGCACTGCATGGCTGGGGGTTTGGGGACAAAGATGTGGATAGCCTTTCTGAATCCACTGTTGTGTGCAGCAACACATACGTATGCATACATGAGAGAAAAATAAGTCAACCATTTTGAGAGAAATTTCAAAACAGGATGAAATAGCAGTTGTAAAAGCCTGCTCCCTGGCAACCCATGTCTGCCTCTCATGTTCTATCAAAGGGAACCAAGTAATGAGCACAGAGAGGGTGAAGGGAGCAACCAGAGAGCAGAAGCCAGACACCCTCTCCTCTGTGTGCCACTGGGAGTGGTATTCTGTGGTGGACAGAGGTTCCTTCTGCAGCTCAGGCCCCCAGCTCAGTTTCTGTTACATTGCCCGGGTTTGATTCTTTGCCCTTCTTGTTTAGCATGAAAGTGTTCTCATAGTGCTAGTATGAAACCACTCTGAAATTCCACTAGAAAAGGCATACCTTCAAGTACACTGTGTGCTCCCGATGACAAGTACAACAGAATACAATGCACATGTGCCTTCTTCTAGTAGTCACTTCCACCAGATCGTGACCTCAAGCTTCAGCGACTACAATGAAAACCATGGATGAGACAGAAGCCTACACATCGCTGAATGCAGTGAGAATGTGTGTGTGTCATAGGGATGTGGGAGGTGGGGAAGTGAACAAAGTACTAATATGCATGATATACATGCATGTGTCACATGTATATCATGCAATACATACTAAAGAATTTACATCTTCAAGCCACAATCGCTCATTGAGTCCATACTCTGTGTAGACTTGGCTAGGTGCTGAAAAAACCAAAATAAAACCATAAAAGACACACCATGCTTCCAAAGAGTCACAACTTGGTGCAGCTGGCCAGTAAATAGAACACTATAATACCAGGTGTCAAATGATGCTAATGTGGGTATACACAGGGTGCTGTGGGAGGCCAGAGGAAGGGTGAGTGTAGGAGGAACAGTTCAGGGAATGTTTGTCTGGGGTGGTGATATTCCAACAGAGTCCTGAGGACCGCGGGGGCCTCGCCAAGAGAAGATGTGAAGGACATTCCAGGCAGAGGGATTAACAGTTTGAAAGGCCATAATTTGGTCAGAAACCTTGAAGTCATTTGGTCAGAAGAATACATAGACTCTAAGTGGTAGGAGATGATGCTAGACAGAGTTAAAATCATAAAACAAAAGATAATAAGCCAAATAAATGAAGTTGGATGCAATCAACTGTCCTATCTACCCTACATTAGGATAATGAAAGGATAAATGTATATAAAAGTGCAATGTTTTGCAATTCTAAAATATTCTCCACTTTCCAAACAAGTAAAAATGTATCAATCACTTCATTTTATTTGAATTACCATTTAACACACCACAATGCCTTGTTTCAAGTTGTTTGACTTATTCCATCAATAAATGTATTCCATCTATGGCTTGTTCTAGTAACTGTTTTGAGTCCATCAACACTTAGCAAATTAGAAGACTCTACCTGTTTACACATGTGTTCTACGTCTAATGATTTATTCATGGAAGTGATTGCTGCTGCCTTTATTGAAGAAGTCAGAACATCCTTTAGATTTAACAACCACCAATTAGATTAAACAACAGTAAGTACATGTCAGTTTATAATGTATGACACTCGGCTCAACAAATTTTTCATACTGCAAAAAAATGGCATATATGCAATATAAACAGTCATTCCCCTAAGATCAGAAGCATAAATATTAAGTGATACAATGAGTGGAAAATGCAGAACACAGTACCGGGCACATAATGAGCTCTCGAGAAACAAAAGCTATTACGATATAACTACTGATTGTTACAGCCTCAGTGAACATTAGCCAGTGTTGAGCACTGGTCAGACCATATGAAATGCATAAGAACTAGAGATATTTTTTTCTTAAATATTCCAAGCAGCTGCAAACCCTTGAACTGTTCAGTGTAACTTATCCATATAAGTTCTGAGAAAATGTCACTGTGCCCAAATAGATCTGAAGAATTGCTTTAGGGAAAGCTTTCTCCTTCTTTGTTCTTCATTTTGGGCAAGTCTGAAGGGGCCTTTAACAGCTGAGACATTTAGAATTTAATCCCCTCTGTGCTGCAAAAATATGCATCAAAAACGTGGCATTCTAGCTGCTTGCTCTTTAGAGTGGGAATATCATTTATCAGACTTCACAGGAGAAATACCTATTCCAAAATAAAATCCACAGAAAATCCATTATTTTGGGAGAGAACACAAGTGCAAAGATCCGGACCTAGCAAATTTGCAATCTATATTAATATGTATATGTTTTTATTCTTTCTACTGTAGAAGTAGTCTTTAACCACAAAATAAAATCTTTAACTTTTAATCCAGTCTATTGCCAGATGTTTTTGTTTTCTTTTTCCTAAATTATAACCAATGGTATAAAGTTGTGTTTTTTATTTAACTATTGTTTAATGACCAAGTATTCACTAGTGTGAAAAGCATACGCTTTTGTTCACATGCTGTCATTTATTCAATAATAAATATTAAAGACAATGTCAACTGTGTTATGTGTATCAGTGCTCAGTCACTTCACACATTGATGAGTCCCTACCCATTGCTTCTTTGTGATTTTATCAAATGCTAATTATTTTCCCACATAAAAAGTTGCCTCATCAATATGTTATAGTTCTATCTTGTGCCACTGACCAAGTTCCAAATCTAATTCTCTCTGAATGCAATAAAGCTTCTTTCTATTTGCACAAAGTTGAAGTAGCAAAGCACAGAGTATATAAATAAAACCTTCATTCATTTTATTTCATCGTTGAATCAAAAATCTGGGTGTATCCCGCTTATTAAACGATAGTGAACTCTAGGAAAAACCCCACTAATTTGTTAGGGGTATGGGTAAGTAAAGAAGGCCCGAGGCTCCCATGTTCTCATAATCAGAACTAACCCTTTGGATGAAATTTATTTGTGTCTATCTGTCCAGCCACACTGAGAGACGTTGCCTTCTGGGCTCTTCATTCTATGTACTCAATATCAGTCTTCAGCTCTATCTTGTGAAAATCCTTGCTTTCTTTCTTCTCTATAAAGGGAGATATACTGAATCAATATTCTAAAGAGACTGAATGAGATAAACTTGTTTTTCATAATTTTACAAAATGAAACAAACTCAGTGAATATAGCCATGATTATTTTTATGTTATCTTGTAGCAGTTTAAAAATCCAGTCAGGCCAGAAAAACCTAAATCTACTCCCTGAATAAAATGAGAAAATGTACAGGCATGTTAAAAACTCAATGAGTTTTTTTATTATAATTTAAGAATAGGTGTTAGAAAGTTCAATGTAACCTCTTATCATGTCATCTGATACAGTCATAATGCTCATGTTAACTTGAACTTCTCAATAATGTCTGCACCCCCCCCCCAAAAAAAAACTCCTTTGGGAAAAAAGTTCCTCAGGAAATGTTGCTACCTATAATTTTTCTCTAGGACTGGCTTTTTGCACAGAAGAATTTATTACAGTGGTACCCATGAAAACTCTATTGCCTTGATTTTTGTTTGTTGGATTTGTAATTCTTACTGGACTATAACCATGTCTGAAGGTGACATACTGACATGTGCTCTAAATTCTTAAAGTAGATTACCATGTTGAAGGCGTCCTATTACTTTTAAACTTTTTTTTAACTACCAACATTTTGTTGTTTAGTTGTGTCTTTGTTGAACAAAAGGGTCATTGGATTGTGGAGGTGAAAGAGGAAGACATACCCATTCCATCAGGTTGGTTCCTACAAACTGCCTACAATAAGAGTCTATACAATTGACTGACAAAGGGTACCTAGTGTTCTCTAGCAGAAGTGGAAAAATAATTGCTTTATTTAAACCTGAGTGCTAACCAAGTGCACCCTGTAGTTGTCTTTTTAATGCCGGGAATAAAGCCAGAGTTGGGCAAAATGAATTAAATTTATCCACAAATTGCTGATTTCAAAGTAAATGTAATTATCATGCTTCACACCAGCCTCTTAATTTTCCATATGAATTAGGTATTTTGGTTACTGACAAACTGCATTACAAAATCTACCTAAGGCTGGTACCAGTTTTTAAAATTTCTGAACCAGTTATATGAGAATGTTCCCATTAGTATGAATAACAATTAACAACTTAGTTAATTCACACACTAGAACACAGGCTCTAGAGGCAGAATATCAGAGTTCAAGTCATCTTTACCATTTTCTCGATCTATGACTTTGGGCAGTCACTTCATCTCACTATGCCTCTATTTCTTTGTCTGGAAAATTGAGATTATATAAATAATTCTCTAACTGATAACACTCATTAAACTTCATCCTCTGTTAAGACTATGATGATTATTCATGCACGTACACTCTATCTGGACTATATTCTCCTAGTAAGAGAAAAAAGGCCGATCTGAAAGTAATAATTGCTGGGTTTTGTACTGATAATTTAATATCTGCTGGTGATACCTGATGAAGTAGTCCATGTTTGCTCTTGATATTGTCTTTCCCGAAAGAGTCTTTACCACTTCCCAAACATTGGCCACACCACCTCCAGACTGAGCTTTCCAAAATCAAACCTGATCCTGTCTATCCTACATTTAGATCCCTCTGGGCTCTACAGTGTAAGTGCAGACCCTTGGTATGATATACAAGACCTTCCGTAATCACATCTCCTCTTGCCTCTCTAGTTCCACTCCTTCTGCCCTATTCAAAGCCTACACTCAATATATTTCTTTTACTATATCACATCTTCTTCATTAGGCTCCCGGATTCTGTCATGCTGTTCATTATCCCAAAGTGATCTTCTTTGAAATTCACATTACTACTATTACTACTCTTTTCTTGATGGTACCAATGATTCTAGCACCCACTATGCTGCCTAAGGCTGCCCTTCTTAAGATTAGATATGGACCTGACCCATCAGGACTTTCCATCATTTTATTACCCTGAAGTTACTTGTTTTTCCATCAAATCCTACTACTTATGGGAAGAAATGTTCTCCAATCCACCTGTTGCCCTCACTCAGATCCCACCCCTGTGCGCCGGGCATTCTGTTGAGGAAAGGGAGGTGCTAACTAACCGGGAACAATGAAGGTAATCGGAACAGGTGCTTTTGTTTAATTCTCAGCTACCTTATAGGCTTCATTGGTTGTATGTGGCTTCTGCGAACCTCTGCTTGTCATCTTTTCACTCTAAACGAGATGAGTTTGTCTCTTAGAATCCATTCGTACCTCCAAGGTGTTCAGGACACAGAAGCAGAGCATAAGTGTAAATTCTGGTGGTCCTGGTGTCATTAGGGAGGAAGTCCTGCCAGAGGCATCCCGACAATGATGAAAATGACTACGATGATAATGACATCAGCTGGAATCTCTTATTTTTCTGTGAATCTACATGACCTTATATTAAATGGCATCTATCCTCACACCTCACAGGCATCTCTCTGTAACAAGTGAAGTGAGAAGGGAAGTCTCCTCTCCCATCTCTCCCTTTCCTGTCCTCCATGTTTCAAGCTGGACTTCTCAGCCTTCTCTAAAGCCCCTTTGCTATCCAGTTACTGTGACCTTGTTCATGCTGCTCCTCCTGGCCCCCTTGCTGTATTCTACCATCCTCATCTCTGCAAGTTCCAATATAACTTGCTCAGAGTGTTTCCCCCATAAAGCATTTGTTCCTCCTTGGCTTCTAGTTCATGGATAAGGGTGGGGTGGGATGGGGTGGATGGAGAAAGAAGATGGAGGAAAGAGGGAAGAAGGAGAGTGGAGGGAGAAAGGAAGGGAGGGAAGGAGAGAAAGATTCCCCCTTAATTTTGTCTTTGAAAATTTCTTCAGGACATGAGCAAAATCTGAGAAATATATCTCATAAGGCAGTATCAAGCACAACGTCTTTAACAGAAAATATTCAGTAAATATTTGTGGAAGAAATGAAAGAATGAAGGAGAGAAAGAAGGAAGGACAGAGGGATTAAATGATTTTTTCTAAATATAAGTCCTAAATTATTTCAAAAGTTTCAGATTCAGATTATTATAAAAATATGTTTTTTCATAAAAGAAAAAAGGCAATTTTCTTTTTTTTTCTTAATTCATCTCACTTTAAGATTTCTGTGTAGATTTGAGGTGAATGTGGTGGGGAATGGGAAGGTGAGGGAGAGGGTTAGGGTGTGAAATATAAAGAGAAGTGAGAAAAATTTAAAATATAAAGAGAAGTGAGAAAAATTTAAACATTTGTTAAACTGGACTTTTTACTAGGAAATTTACTAGGAAATTGCTTTGAAGTTCCTGATAGAACTTGTAAATCTGAATGGTGATAAACTAGTAAACCTGCTTGGAGCAACATTTTTTATATGGCACATAATGAAAAGGCTTACAAGAATCCATATTTTTTAGATAATCAACTCTTGTCTGAGATTGACAACACTTAAAGCTAGAATCCTATATCATGGAATGAGAAATAGATAACAAAAGAGTATCCTATTCTTCTGATAAGGACAATAGCCTATTTTTTAGTGGAAGGGACTTGCAACAGCTCACTATGTACTCAGCAAGTATCAGGCATTATGCCAAGTACTTTACAAAGCTAAAAGTGGATTCTCACCAGGGGGTGTACCTGTAGACTCAGGTGGTCAAGTTACACTAATGAGGCAAGAGAATAGGGTCTGGAGGCAGGGAACCTAAGGCCGTTTCACGCTGACTTCCTAGGACTAAATTGAAAGAAAAACCCTAACTTTCCACTGGCTAGGTAACAAAAGGACCAGAGACCACTCCCTTTGCAAAACCCCACTTTTTCTAGGTGGCAGATTGAAAATGGAAAGTATCTCTGATTGGTTGCTTTTTGCAACCAATCAGATGCTTGCATAGGAGTGTGACCTATGAAACTTCACTTCAGCCTCTGATTAACTGCTGTCTGCAACCAATCAGACTGATTGTGGGCCAAGTCTTCGTTTGCATAGAAATGTAACTTTGTAACATCACTTTAGCCTCTGATTGGTTGCAGAAAGCTTGCATAGGACTGTGACCTTTGTAACTCAGCCTCTGATTGGTTGCTTTCTGCAACCAATCGGACTGGTTGCAGACCACCACTTCATTTACATGAGGTGAACACCACTTCATTTACATGAGGCTAATGGGAAACCTCTAGGGGGTATTTGGACCTGAGAAGATTCTGCATCCAGGCCCTTGAGCCCCTTATGCTCTGGCCACTCCCACCCTGTGGAGTGTACTTTCGTTTTCAATAAGTCTCTGCTTTTGTTGCTTCATTCTTTCCTTGCTTTGTTTGTGTGTTTTGTGCAATTCTTTGTTCAAAACGCCCAGAACCTGGACACCCTCCACTGGTAACACTAAGTGAGTCAATATGTGCAACCCTGGGCACACAGCATACGTTTTCTTACCTAAAATTGGGGAAAATAAGAGTACCCATCTAATATAATTATTGAAGGTTTAAATGAGTTATCGCATATAAAAAGCCCTTAGAGCACTGCCTGGTAAAAGGAAAGTGCTAAGTAAATGTTAGCTTTTATTGTTACAGTAGTTCATCAGCTATAAGAGACCATCGATTGTTAGTCACACTGTTACTCTAAATAGAATAAGAAAGAAAAGTAAGATGGGAGTCTAATAAGAGACCTCTGCAAAAAGCTGAAACACCAAACAGCTATTCCCTTAGCACTAGAATATGCCAGAAAGAAAGCTTCCATTCAGAAAGGCACAGCAAGAAGAGAAAGAGGAAAAATAATCTTCCCTGAGAACTTGAACCACAAGCAGATACTCATGCAGGTTTCTGATACAAGTTCATACTGACAGTGTGAAAACAAACAAACAAAACACCTCAGCAAATAACTTTAAATGGTCTCAGGTTGGTAGTGACCCCAGGTGACCATGTGAAATAATGCCAATCCTCTGTGGACAAATTTAACTTTGTTGCAGGCTGACAGTGACTGCAAGGAAGTACTGAGTATAAGTATTCTTAGATAGCTGAAAATGTGGGAAAACATTTTAAAAATCAATGAAATATGGTGGTATCATTGTTGTCACCGTTGTGGTCACCACCACCACCACCATCATCATTCTAGGGAACAAAGAATCAGAAATGGTGCCTGGACTATTTTAAATGCTTATCCCTCAGCCCACATCCTTAAGGAGGCATAACCAGAAGTCCATAAGGAAAGCATGACAAACAGTCCTGAAGCTGCCCAAGACATCAGAATTTACCAATGCAAAATGCCTTTTTGAGTTTTTTCTTCTTGTCAAGATTGCACCTGTGGAAAAAAAAAAACTTCTTTTTTTGAACTTGGTTTAGATTATGTTGCTCATGCAGGCATATCCCACCCACTTCTCATACATAGATATCAATTGTGGTACCTCCTAGCATCTCTCTAAGGAATATACACTGTCCTCTTATAGGTCAAAGTTGAACCTCGGTAGAGTGAAACATGCATGTTAAACAGTCTTTCACTGAAACACAAGCAGAGTTTTGCTACAGCACAGGTCTCATGGTGATAATAAATAGTATTGTGCCAAGAACTTTTGAATTTCTAAGTAGGACAGTTTTCCTATCAATTCTGAATTTAATATTGCATTGACAGTCATTTGAATCACTGAAACAATATAAAGCATATTCATTTATTACGTATAGTTTCCCTTGCTAGAATAGCAAAGGCAGAAACATCTCCACTATTAGGCAGGAACCTAGATGTAAAATGCACAAGGTCTGTTATCAAAGAGCCTTTGATTTTTTTTTTTAAACTATCACCAGATCACTCTGTGCCAGATTTCCAACAGTATTAGCCATCCCAATCTGGATGTCCCAGAAGCAACTCAAGTTCAATAGTCCAAATCCAAACTAATGATCTCTGCCTCTCTGATCCACTCTTCCTTACCTATACTGTTCCTCTGAGTTGCTGCCACTAAAGTTACTTTGAAGCCCCAAGAATTAAAATCTTAGCTCTACTTAATAGCTGAATGACCTCAGACATCTTAATTTTCTTTTTCTCTGATTCCTCATCTGTAAAACCAAAGGGTCATTATGAAAATTAAATACTTAGATAACACAGAAAAGGCCTAGCTTAGTGCCCATTACATAGCAGACAATCAATGATCGTCAATTTCCTTTTTTTATCCACATATCAGGTTGCCTACATAAGCTAATCTTTCTTCATGCAATGTCTTCTTTCCTTTCCTTCCTCTTTCTCTCTCAGGAAAACTTCTACTTGTCCTTCAAGATCAAATTCAAATGTTGTCTCCTCTGTGAAACTGTCCTGCCCCTCCAAGAAGATTCAGAGCACTTTGTTCTGACTGAAGCACACTTCACATCCTGTAGCAATCGTGATTACAAAGCAGCCATCATCATTCAACCAAATTCAGCAAATACACAGCAAACCATATCCCACCTTCTCCCCAGGCAGACATTGCTAATCAATCATAGCACTATTTCCGCCTGAATCAGGATGCAACTTCAGAATCCTCTCAACATAATGTTGCAGGTGGTTGTGATACTAATCAGTTTACCACTTAGCAATAAACTTAGCACTTAGCTGTCCTTAGGCAGCAGCTTAAGGACAGAGGCTATATCTAGATAAGTCTACAAGCTGTCTGACCACAAGTCAGATTATTAACCTCTCTAGGCCTCAGTTTCCTCATCTGTACATCCATTTTTTAGTGATCACTGCTGGCTCCTGAGTTTAATGACTCTATAATGATAACCGAGGGACCTTGATTGTCTAGAGCTGGTATCACTAGAAAAAGGGTTTGCAGCACAGCTTTGCACATGGCTCCCACTCTGGCCCACATCCATTTCTTATCACAGAGTTAGGCATGCCTTTAGACACTTGAAAATTGGAGCCACTGTCTACATAATTGAAACAGAAATAGGGTGAGAATTTCTGATCTTTCAATTTGGCAGATAGCAGCTGCCACTTACCAAAGCCTACCTGATTGCAGCTATTTTACACCTGCTGAGAAAAAGTTTACAGCAAAAGAGATTACTTCCTTTTTTAACCCTTGGCTGAGAACCCACCTCCATATTTTTCCGTCCAGTTGTGCAGAATAGATCAGGTTCAGTCTCCCAATATGTAGATGAACACTGATAGGTTAGCGCACATGGTCAAACATCTTCCACTAAGCCCTGGCACTCACAATGGGAATTTTAAATGTCCACTGAGCTAGTTTGTTGAAACCTGGTATCTTATCAGAAATGGTGCTACACAAAGCAAAGAGAGCCTGAGAATTTTTATGCTATGCATATTTCTTAAAATAAAGGGAAAAAATCTGTTTCATATCTTATATATGACTGCATAATGAAACTTTCTCTGGAGATTATTTGTTGATTCCATAAGCAAAATATTCAGATTTATTCAGTACGCATTATTGTGAAAATATATATATGAAGTTAGTCCCCAGGGAAGAATTACCAATACATAGTTGTGGAGAAACAGAGGCCATTTCTCCAAATTTCAAAAACAGATTCAACTGGTGGGAGGTAACTTTGTGCTGGATCTTAATATTTTAACTAAAACTTCTGCTCTGGTGCCCAAGACACTCAATGTATCCCAGCTTTGGGAAGAATTTCTCTTTTGCAGAATTAGGCCCCAGTGACTGAACTTTTACAACCCCTAAAGGCTTTACCCACCATACCTTAAACCACACATGTACATCTCCTTTTTAAAGTTGCAGTGACTTGCTAGACTGTGAGCTCTTGAAAACTGGAAGCTGTATCTGTTTTGTTCACTAATGCTTCCCCACTGGCAAGAGCAGCCAAGCCAGAAGCCTTATGCACACAAACTAGAAAATATACAAGAATCTGGGTATTTCGTACGCCTGATCAAGAGCTTCCCAGTTCATCTGCTTTAACCACAGATCTATTGCCCTAGTGCAGCAAGAAGAGAAAGGCCGCCTCCACACCCTCATGTCTCCTTCAGCACCTAGCCACCAATTCACAAGATGAAACTTCGAAAACACATAATTTACATTCACTTAAAAACAGCATTTGCTGAATTTGCTAGGTAATTTTTCAAAGCATGAAGCTGGCCCTGTATTCTTAGCATATTTTGACATTTTTATGCATTTTATTTTTAGATGGTATTCTGCAAATCAGGCTTTGCTCCTGATTTTCACAAAGCCTTTTCTTCCTGAGTAAAATAGGTGAGCAGTTCACCAACGCAGGGCAGCTTTTATCTGCAAAAAATCCGCCTTTCAGCAGAGCAGACAATACAAGCAAAACGGAGGCAAACACATGCAATATTTCCTATATGTGGATTGTGATTCTTTTTTCCCATGGGATGTGCAAGTGGCAAGATAGTTTATTCCCATGTGGTGCTGATAGCAGGTCCTGAATATTTCTGGATACATCACTTTTATTGCCTTTTATACTGAATTACTGTGAAAGAAAAAAATACTTTTGTGAAAATTCAAAATCAAAATACGTTAGGGACTTTTAGAATCCACCTCTAGGACATAAAGAAAAGCTTAAGAAAACAAATACTTCTGCTAAGGGATACCAGACACCACTCCCACTGGGACAGGGCCCCTTCACAGAAAGGAAGACATTGTCAAATATTTATGCTGACGTTCAGGGAAAAACTGCAGGTGTTCCATCCGGGTTTAGTTACTCTGAGCCTTGTCCTTGCTGCTTTAGAACTTACCATGTAACGGACAAAATTTGCCCGAGGGTGCTTTGGCCTATAACATTTCAGCCCTGCATGCTGCTTCTGGGATTTGGTTTATGATACTTTCTAATTTTATATTTCACTAGAAATCTCACCTCTCCTTTGCCCATCAATCGTAAGGATTCTTGTTCAGTATATACCATGTGTTGGTTTCTTGGGTAAGTTTTTAGATAGATTTTCTCCTCTTTCTACACAATTAAGGATTCCACATACTAAGATACGTTATTTGAAGCACTTTAATTGCCAGCTTGTCATTTCCTACTTAGGTGAGAGGGAGTTGTCTATATGGCAAGATAAAGTCCAAGTGTCTTAACATGTTATAAAAGCCCTTTCATAATCTGACCTCTGACTGTTCCTCCAGCCTCATCTCTCAGCCTCCCAAACTTGTACCCTATACTTTAACCATGGTAAGCTTTTTGTGGTTCTTGATAAATTCCATACTTTTCAATTGCCACATATATTAGTATAGTTTTTTTTTCTGTACAAAACTTAAGTTTTTGTACAACCCTAAAAACTTTACTTCTCTGATACTTCTCCTAGCTGTTCTTCTGTCTCTTCAGGAAGTTAGTCTCTTGATTCTTGAGGAATAGACAGATAGATAGAGAAGACAATTTAGATATGTAGATAAAAAACAAACAGATACAGTACAAATTATATATCTGTATAATAGACATGATAAAATTGCAGTACCATTAATTGAGCATCTACTATGTTTCTGAAATCATGCTAGGTCTCGTACACATATCACCTCTGATCTTTACAACTACAATGTATGTAAATACCTTTATCCCCCACTTCATAGTTGAGACAACTGTTCATTAAAAAGATGAATGATTTGCTCAAATTAACAGCTAGTAACTGGTGATGTCAAGATTCAAACCAGGCTCACCTAAAAAGCTAATGATCTTTCCATTATACCACAAGGATATCTTATTCTATACTTATGTCATGTGTCCTTATATATCCTAAATAAGGATCCTGTATTTATTTAGTCATATTTCTGTCTACCCCAATAAGTTAGAATACAATGCCTTAAGGAAAAGGACAACATACCCCTGGCTCTGGAAACTTATTATTTGGCACATATTAGATGTGCAAGAGATGTTGGTGAATCAATACATTAAATGAATGAAATAATCTGCTCCTGTAATTTTCAGGCAAAAAATAATTATTGCTGTGGATATTGAGATACTTTTAAATTATTGTCAAGAGACCATATAGTCAAAAGAAAAGATGATTTAGAGACAGGAGAGATGAGATTCTCATCTCCACCTTGGACAAATTAGTTCCTATCTACTGATTTCTCAACTGCAAAATGGAGAGAAGAGCCCCTTCTCCACAGATTTATGAAGCTTACTTCTGATAAAGTCCATAAAAGTCCTCCCTTTATAGGCTTTCAAGTTCTATACAGATGCTGACCAATGCTGATGCTCAACTACACATGATGATTTTCTTCAATGACCATTTAATACAAAATATTATTAATACTTTTGTGACAAGAAAATATGAGGGCTAAAGAGATTTGATGTTTTTCACCAATCAACACACATTTATGGGGCAACTGCACCATACAAGATATAGGGTTGAAATTTAATCTTTTCTCCCAAAATAATAAAGTTGATGGCAGCAGAAAGTATAAAGGGGAAAAACTAGAATATATTTATTATAAAATAACACAATGCCTTTCTTTCTCATCAGAGTTGAAATTCTACAAGGGCTGGAACTGTGTCTGTTTTGGTTGCCACTATGTCATCCCAGTATAATATCTGATATACAGGTGGCACTCAACACTCATTGGTTAAATACACATTCATGGTTCATCGTTTAGTAAAATACTGCTATGGACATTTGGGGTTTCTAAGATAAAGCATGGTCTGGAAATGGACAGTAAAAACAAAGAGAGAACTGAATTTTCTACATATGAAAGGCAACAGGAATTTGCAGATTGAGAATTGACGAATAGAAGAAGAGAAGGGTCGATGGGAGAAAAGAAGTCCAGGAAAGAGGCAGCAAGCCAGCACCTCAACGGGGTGACCCAAAGACATTTCCTTAGAAAGAAAAGAGAACAACTGAATTTCTACCATTTAGTGGTAAAAGTTCTCAAAGCTACGAAAGAACTCAGAGCTACAGTACTCAAACCATTTCATTGCACAAAAATGTATTTTCACACAGACACACACACTTCCCAAGAAGTTTGCTTTGCTTTCCTAGTTTTCATTCTTTTTCCTCCACTTCCTCCCCTCTGGAGACTATTCTAGTGAGGCAACCATGGATGTTAAAGAAACCAGTTTTGACTCAAATGCAAGTAAACTTT
This sequence comes from Pan paniscus, assembly GCF_029289425.2. Lineage (NCBI taxonomy): Eukaryota > Metazoa > Chordata > Mammalia > Primates > Hominidae > Pan > Pan paniscus. The sequence goes on from NC_073249.2 coordinate 150,597,667, forward strand.
CCCTTTCTGATTCTCTAATCAGGAACATGAGGATAGTAACCTGCCATTTCTAAGAGTAAATGAGGATTGAAAGAAATAAGATGCATAAAAACGTTCAGAACACACCACCCCCACATATGCTACTTTGGCATAATTATTTTGAGCTAAAAGCACTTAAAAAATAGGAGGTGTAAGATCACTCCGACCCTCCATCTGTTTCCCAAAAGCAGGAGGTGAAATTCCCCTATGGATTTCATGTGAAAGATCCCCTCCCTATAGTAGAAAGAAAGCAACATTCTTATCATCACGGACAGGAAGCTGAGACTAAGAAAATTCTGTACTAACCTTGTTAAAATAAGTCTTATCTTCTAGTCTCTCCACATAATTATTTTCTTTTTCACAGCTCACTATTCTTTTTCCAGTTCAGTATGTAAGTCTTCAACAATAACTGTGTCTTTGGGTCTTCATTTCCTCATGAAGGATCCTGTGCCACCTAAAATTTGTATTAAATACATTTTTCTCCCATTGATCTGTCTATGTCAATTCAATTCAAGGTGGGAACAAAACCAAAAGAATAGAGATAAGATTTTCTATCCCCTACATACATTATGCCTCTAGCACATAGTGAGTGCTCAATAAATGTCGATTTTATTCCTTACTCCCTATTCTCTCTCTAGTCATCCTACATGACTAGGGAAACAATTTGCAACTACAGAGACTCCACTGAGCAGCAGTAGGAACACACATACACACAGATTCTAACACCCTGCCTTTTACCAAATGCAATAGTACCGAGGTCCAACATTTCCAAACAAAGCATAATACACTTGGTAGACATTCTGAGAGTTTTCAACTACAAAGGGCCATGCTAGTAACACCTTAAAATACAACCTTTGGGTCTCTTTAGTTTGAAAAATCTTCAAGAAGCTCTTTGATATCAAAGAACATACCTATCTTCGGTAGCTTTAAACTATAATTGCTCAGGCTCCCTGGTGGGAAAAAATAAAGCCTCATAGAGAAAAAGAAAAAGAAAACATCTCAATAAAGGCTTCCAGAGGAAAAAAAAAATGCCCACTGGTTTGCAAAAATTCTTAACAGAGCTCTTCCTTTGCCCAGCATGGAGTGGGGCAGCTGCTCAGAAGAAGAAACAAATTACAACAGGAAGAGTCAGGGAAGTATTACAGTGCTCTACCCTGCTCAGCTGTTAACAAGTTAAACATGTTACTTTCCCATCACAAATTATGGAAATTTGAATTATTTTACCTTCTAAAAGTTGAACAAAATGAATAAAGTAAATAGAATCTTCCCAGGACCTTTTGCTTTCTTAGAGTGATGGACAAGTGCATTAACTTCACATAAATTATATGCCTAAACGCAGCAGCTAACAACATGCTACCACATACCCATCACTCTGCTTCCGTTAAGTGGGTTGAACTTGACCTTCAAAGCCCTTGAAATGCAAAAAAAACTTACTCTTTTCTGACATTTATGAGTGTCTTTTCTGCTTGACTGCCTTTTACCGCCCAGAAATAATAGTGAAAGCATTGTAGACGAAACCCGCTATAAACACTGACAAATAACAGGAAAGGCAGACAGTTTTATTCCGGGCAGGTTAAAGCTAATCTAATCAAATCTAATTCTCTCTCTTTCTGTAAGCCTACCACTATGTTCAATTCATTTTTTGATTAGAAGTGCAATATGATAGTCCTCTTTGGACTGCAGTTAAACAATAGTGAGGTTTACATTTTCCCTACAAACAATTCTGATAAAACAAAATATTTCAAAGGTTTTTTTTTTAATAAAAAATACGCTCAGACCAAAAAAGAAACTGTTTCCCAGTGCTTTTTGACTCTGAAAATGTATTGATTGTTTCCATTCTAACAAATAATATATACCTAAGAGAAAGTGTTCTTTGGTCCTGGGTTTCAGAAATTTAATAAAAAGAGCTCGTTGAAAATACTGACTAATGGCAGTAAAGACATGACATTATGTGTATTTAAATACTGAATAGTGGGAACAATGAGACTCCTATCTGAAGAATAGTTAGCAATTCCGTTAGCAAGCTACAAAGAGCTATTTTCTTTTCATTGAACAAATGTATAGTCCCTCGTTAAAAAGAGTGCTTTCTTAGTGAGTGCAAAGGAAGTCTACATGCTCCACAAACGGTTTTGTATAAATGACCAGTTTGCCTTCCTCTGAAAAGTTTTCATTGACCAGTAAAGAATCCTGTTTCTTCCACTCTTTAATTATGATATAAAGCACATGCATATGTATATACCCCTCCCTCACACACATACACACACACTTCTACTTATAATGTACCAGTTCTTTCGCAACATCAATATAGCCTGTTTTAAAGCTTTATATTTAGAAACAGAAGGAATTTTACTGAAGATCTTAGAATAAGAGATAAAAAAGGCCACCACTTTGTTTTATCTTCTAATTGACAGTGGTACATAACCCTCACGTAATAGGAAACCTATCACAATATGTTGGGATTCCAACAAGATGTTTAAATGTTTCTTGCATTGACCTTGTGAATAATATAAAGACTGGCAGCTATGATAAACAGGAAAGGACACCTGCCTTTGGTGTCACTTGGACCTTAGTTCTAATATGAGTGTTTCTATTAACCAGTAATGTGGCCATGGGCTCTTTGGGACTCAGTTTCCTCATGTATAGTATCAATAGAGAGGACAAATGGATTTAATATTTTCTAAAGTTACTTCTAATGCCATATGAGAATTTGTATGGGGCTAAAGATCACATAAGGTGATAGATCAATGCCAGCATAGGGAGAGATGAGGACCCTGATGACATCTACCAAAGCATCTGTGTTTTTCTGATGCCAGTTCTGTTGATCAAATCTGCAAAAGATACAACACCATGGTAACAGCATTATTGGCAAAATCAGCATTTGAAAAACTCTCAGTAAGGTAGAAAGATTGGTTAAACAGTATCATTAAAATTGAAAATGGTAAGTAGGATTCAGTTAAAAAGATTAAAAGGAAAACATGACTCCAATAAAAGATGAGGGGAAATGTTTCCTTTATATTACTTAAGAAAAACCTGAGGTTTTAGTTGACCAGGAAGCACAAAATGATTGACATGGCAGCTTAAGAAAATAATTAATTTAGGGAACTAGGGATTAATCTGGCACAGAGAAGACTTGAGGAGTGATTAAGCCTCAAAATACTCACATGGAAGAGGGAGTTGACATGTTTATTTTTGTGCAGAAGATAGAACTAGGTCCACCAAATGGAAGTTCAAGGAGGTAGATTTTGACTTCATATAAACAATAATTTTGGTTTTATATATCAGAAAGTGTTTGTTGAGCATTTAGTGTGTCCTGTGCATAACTGACATGTGGGGCTACAGAAAAGGGCACAGAATCGCATTCAAGGAGCCCAGAGTCCAGTAATAAACATGCTACGGTGAGAGGAAGTGAACACCCCAAATGGAATAAGTCATCAAGCAAGGCTTACTGATGACTGCTAAAGGGAAATCTTGTATATATTGGATGACTTATTAAATCTAACCTCTTTTCAACTTTAGTTCCAGGCTACTGGTTCTGGCTGTGGCAAGGCACTTCCTTTAAAAATGGCAACAAGTGAGCCAATCTTACTTACTGGTACTTATACACCAAGTGTCAGAAATTCAACCACAAAGAGAACTTATATTTTAAAAAGAGGACTCATGGTTACCAGTTGGTTCATTCTTTCTACAAACATTTCATAGGGACATCCTGCTCACTGCTCTGCGAAGGACTGCCCTTATGATATTGAAAGCCCACTGGTTTTCTACAAACATTCCTCAGTGCCCAGGTATATCAGTGTATCATTTCCCACTCTACTGAAGCTATCATTTCCCACTCTACTGAAGCTACCATTTCTAATCTAATAATTTTAAATTGGGACTCAGAATGTTTTAACATTTCATGAGATGGAACATCAAGAAGTGCATATTTTCAATGTTGCTGTAATATTAAGTTCCTGAGAAGGTTCATTGCTCATTTCTGGTTTGGGCAATGTTTTATGACAAGCTACAATTAATACAAATCCCAAGAATTATCTTGGAGAGCTCTCAAAATGGTGCTATAAGATTTCCTCAGTGAGGCTGCTAAGTCTTTTGGCCATAAATCTCCCCCAGTAACACGGCTTATTCAATTTAAGGCTGCAAGCCGAAGAGAGATTAATGAGATGAGTTGTCCACCAGTCAAGGAAAGAACACAAGATCTATCCTATCTTATTTCATCTTCTGGTTTAATCATTATAAGTGTTATGTAATGTGACATTCACACATTACTGGAGATGTTCAAGGAACAAATTGCACATCACTAATCAGCAGATCATTTTTCATTTTCTTGCAGAATGTAAAATTAATGATGCCCTCCCTTTTTTTATTAAATTCCTAAAAAACAAGTTATATTAAATAACAAATTGAACATAGGAACAATAAGCATTTTTTTCTTTTGCAATTTCAATGCTTTTCTCTACACTAACCAATCCCAGCAGTGTTAGAAAAGAGGCTTAAGGAGCTACTACTTATTTTGTTTCGGTTCGTCAGAACTCCGACAAGCAGCCTGCTCTTTCGGGATCCAAAATGTTCTTTTCCCACTTGATTCTTTCATGTCTGTTATTCGTCTTTAACTTGGTGATTGTAACATACTTGGATGCGATTTCCAATCTAATTGGGTCCTGGGGAGTGTCCCGGCTGGGCTGGGGCAGTGAGGCCACATTGAATTGGCCGGGCCTCATGCTCTCTGCCAGGAGGTGCTCCGGCAGGAATCCCTCTGACAGAGGAGCTGCAGGATGCCCCTTCGGCTGGCGTGGCTGATGGAGGTGGGCACCCTGCCTGTAGGCACTGCAGCCTCAATCAGCCCGCCCCTCCAACGTGCTGGGGATTTTAAATTAAGAAACCCTGTCGATATGCCGTTGTAAAATACTGAAGAAGGCTCATCAAAAAGAAGCTTGGATTCTCTGAAATTTAAACATTTAGTAGGCCTCAGGAACCACTTTATTTTAAAGTTATGGCGGTCACTTAGAACATCCATCTCCTCCTTTCCTGCTCAAAACAAGCCGGTCTCATAGGTTATTCTTCTCCATCTCCTTTAGTACCTACTTCCTTAATAATTCAAGGGTTACTTCCTCCTGACATTTCTCAGTTGGACCTTTCAAATTTTAGCTGTGGTTAGATAACACGGTGCTGCTTTGGCTCAACAGCTCGCTCGGTAAATAGGTCAGGACAGGTATGTGTGGATCCCCTCCTCCCCTGTTTTATTCACACACAGCTGTCCACCTCCTGAAAGCTGCCTTCCTTCAGGGACACACAGCAGCTGATCCATCATCTACAGTGAGAAAAGGAGCAGCAACATGTAGGGCCACCCCAGGGATGTTACTGCTAGGAAATCAGTTGCCAGATGCAAATGTCCCAGTATGAGATAAGGGTGGGAGGTAGCTGTGGAATGAGGGAAGAAAATCCATCAAACCTGGATTTGAAACAAAAAAGACCTGGCTTCTGGTCCTGGACATGCTATTCACTGCCTGTGTCACCTCTCTGGGCCTCAGTCTCCTTTGCTGTAAAGATAATATCGGCCTCAATGAGCAGCTGTAGACACGTTCCCACATACCCAAAGAGGTGGCATTCGTAGCTGTGGTTAAAAAAATCAAAACAGAAACAATATCAGTATTTACCAGAAAGTAAGATGGCTAAATAAATAATGAGGTATTCATTCCATGGGCATGCAGTCATTGAAAGGAGTGAGGTAGATCTGAATGTTTTATTATGGAACCATCTCCAAGACATATTATGATTTTAAAAAAAAGCTTGAAGTAGAAAATTACATATAGTTTGATATCCTAAGTGTTAAAGGATCTACACAGCAATAGTGTACTTTTTAAAATAGTTTTACCTGAGCATAAATGAATAGAAACAAGTGCTGGACACACGCAGTGCTAACAGGGGTTAATCCTGTGGAGGGAGCAGGGAACTGGAACCAGATGTGGCTAATGGGGCATTTTTACTTTTATCAGTAATACTTCAATTTCTTATAAAGGAATGCATTTCTTTACTACATGTGTAACTAAAAACTATTTCAAAAGAGAAAGAGTGCTCGTGAGATAATGAGTGTGAAAGTACTCTGAAAAACAGAAAATGCTGGGTAGATGTGAACTTTTACTATTCACTCTGCCCAGGTCACACCACATCTATCACAGCCATTTCCACCTCAGGCAAGGCAGGCAAAGCAACTCATTCCCTCCTCCCTCTGTTCCCTTCACGACTAGCTTCAAGAACCCTGTGGAAGGGGGGTTGGGCTTCCACTGGTTCCCTCCCTGTGCACATAACCAAACAGTGAATGTGATGGCCTTAAGGCGGAGCCTACATCAGGCCCTAGGTAAAAGCCTGTTGATTAAACCCTCTATTGGTTATGGGCCTCCAAGTACAACATGTAAACCTCTTTTGGGATTCCTTCTATCAATGCTTCATCGGGTCCAACTTAATGGGGTTGGTGCAACCCAGGGTTTCTGGACCACTTCTTTCCTCTCCACCCATCCCTCTTACCCCTCAGCCCCGCAAGAAGCCTCGCTAAGCAAATGTTTTTCCTAATGAAACCATTCCTGAATTTAAACTTTTTGCCCCCTTAAGGGTGCTATCACCCCCGCTGGGAACCCATGATTTAAGCTAACTATTCCATACTATGTGCCAGGTGCTTCTTAAAGCATGGTGCCTGAATTTAATCTTTAAAAACATGAGTAATCGGAAGCACAGAGAAGTTAGGTACATACCATAGGTTGCCTAGCAATAAGTGCCAGGGCTGGGATCAGAACCCAGACAGTCTGACTTCCATCTATGCTCATGACCACTGCCCTATGCTACCTCTCAGAGAAAATGTGCCCAAAAATGCTTGAGAAAAACATCTTGCCTTACAGACAGAGATCAATAGAGTTTATCCCACATGAAACTGTCACCTTTCAGTGGTGTTTGTAGCAAATAGAGGTTGAGATTAAAGGTAACACACCAAAGTGTAAGTAACATAAGGTCCTATAAACATAGGTTTCAGGAACACAAGTGGGAGGAAAGAACAAACCTGCTTTTATTGGAGTTTATGGCACTTAGAGATACAGTTTCTTCTTAGACAAGATGAGAATATACAATGGCATGAGACGTACTTTGGAGGGGGAAGTGTGGTTCTACGTGACATACACAGTAATCAGATTTTTGAGCCCCACACTTTCATATATGAAATGAGCAAAGCACAATGTGTTCATTTTTCTGCTCGCTATAATAGAGCATGGGTCGGTGGGTATCTTTTCAGCCTCTCATCCAGGACTCCCAAAATAGAGCTCTCCCATCTGACTCTGACCATCACCCGTGTTTTACATTCACAGAGTCCTGCTCACATCTCTGCACATGGCATGTTCTTCTCTCTATTCATCCAAGTGCAATTTTTTTTAGAATAAAATTGAATCTTATCCCCAAACTCAGACAAGCACACATCCTGCCCTCTTCTTGGAGACCCATACCATTCAGCCAGACCTGTTTTCTTCCTCATCTGAGCTTCCACAGCAGTTACTGCTTGCACCACCCATCTGAACTTCTTTGCAATAAGGGTTGACTTGACAATTATGTGTGCCATTCCCTCTCTTATACCACAAGTTCCTTGGTGGTGAGGACTGCTTAGAACTTATACTTCTAGTTACTTTGTCCAGGGCCCAGCACACAGTGTGATGCCTCCAGGGATGAGGAGACTGGTCTCTGATGTAGTCTGCTGTCTAGAATGTGTAGTGTTAAAACATCCATATCAAGGTAGTGGGGGAGCCATTATTTTTTTCACTCTGCAGGAAAAAATTGGACCACAAACACAAAATTGGACTTACAAACACATCGTTACTGGGTATAAGGTTGGAGAAGATACAATAATCATTTCAGCACCAAGCTTCCTCTGTGATTTTACAGTGATTTCACCTTTCTCCCAAAGCTTCTAGACAACAGTCATACCTTAGGCCCACAGGCTTCAAAGGTAGCCAATTAAAATCCTGGTAAGCAGAAGAGTCTGGCCTCTTAGTCAAATAACGAATCAGTATCTCAAAGATGAGTGGGAGAGGTGATCTCCCATGCTACTTCTCAGTTGGGCAGTGAATTGTAGGTAATAAGCACATGGCTCCCAAGGCAGGCTGATTGCTAAACCCCTTCTGCTGCTCACAAACTCTAGGACCTTGGACAAAGGTACTTAACAACTTTGTGCCTCCATTTCTTCATCTGTAAAATGGAATTAAAGCTGTATTCTCACCCCAAATTAAATGTGGCACACTTAGAAGAGTATTGCTAACTGTACTATTGTTTGCAAAGGTGCATATAATCAAGAAAGAAGAAACTGGCAGATGCTCTGGATAATGTGAAGGACAAACACACCCAATGGACTAACTTTTAACAATGCTCAAATTCTGGGGTATCAGTGTGCACATTTCTCACATGACAGTCATAAAGCAGGCTGGCTTTTATAATGCCTGCGATTTGGGCTAGAGATGATAGAATCATTCTTTAATTAACCTGCTGCTACCAGAGGATCCTATATAAACCAGAGTACTCATCTTTTAAACAGATGAGCTTTTCACACCTACTAAAATGAATCCAAAGTAATTGCTGTTATCTTGGCGGTTGGGGAGAGGCTTCAGTTTACTGTGATCAAATAACTCCATTTCTGAGGGGATTTGTGCACCATCCCACACTCAGCTGGTGCCATCAAATGCAAAAAAAAAAAAGAAAAGAAAAAAGAAAACCTACAACTGACAAAATGCAAACTTAAAAATAACTTCAACTGCTCTTATTCTCTTAGCTAAACAAATTATCGCCATAATGATGTTGGGCAGCAATTATGACCAAGTTCACAAACAGACACACTCTATAATCATTTGTGCAAAATGAGAAATCACTTCACCTAAAAATGATTTTCATGACTAAGGACATGTGAACACAGTTCCTCTTCAAGACTATTTTCCCAAGTTCTCACTGACTACTGCTTATCCAACCTTGAATGAAGGGAAGGCTGAGCTAGTTCTAGTTTTAAAACTTGTTTCTTTTTAAAAAAGTTATTATCAATTTCTTCTAACAACTATCTCTGGCAAGATCAGAAGTCCAGAATTCAGAGAAGATTGAAGAACATACACCTTTTGGTGTAAATTATTTCATTTCACTGTGACTTCTTGTAGGGCATTTTAAATGGTGTGTATCTTACTGGGTCTTGTATAGATCATCTCTCTCCAGTTTTCCAGAGATGATACAGGTGAAAAGGAACTCTGTGACTTTCAATTAAATGACAAGGTCCTCAGGCTTCAATTGTCCCACTTTCCTGGTGCACTCACAATCAAAGCAGCTGTCCTAGGTCTAGAGCCAGGACACTTCCTGCCTCAAACCAATCTTCATAATTCCCAGTTGGTTTGGCTGAGGCATGGCCATGAGGCCGGTGGCTTCATATCAACAAGTGAGGCACTTTGTGAATAAAAGCAACAAGTCATGGCACCTCATTCCACCCACAAAGGGGAAGAAGGTTGCCCAAGGTCAAGGGCAGGGGTTGGCATCAAACCTCCCTCTTGAGACTCTCATGTATCCAGGAACATGGAAAAATAAAGGCCAGGAGGAGGCCTACTCTCTAGCATTTATAGGAGACTGGCGTCTGATGTAGTTTGCTGTTTAGAATGTGTCTGTGTTAAAACATCTCTATGGAGGTAGTGGGGGAGCCACTGGTTTGTTCACTCTGCAGAAAAAATTGGACCACTGGCCTTACAAACACATCATTACTGGGTATAGGGTTAGAGAAGATACAATAATCATTTCAGCTCCAAGCTTCCACTGTGATTTTACACTGTGGTTTTACCTTTCTCCCAAAGCTTCTAGACAATAGTCATAGCTTAGGCCCACAGGCTCCAAAGGTAGCCAATTAAAATCCTGGTAAACAGAAGCATCTGCCCTCTTCTCTCTTACTGTTTCCTCTGTGGCTAAAAATAAAGAGTGGATGGAAAGGCCTGTTACTCTTCAGACATATTTGATCCTGGGAGGCTGAAACAAGTAAGACCAAGCTGATGGCTGCCTCCTTCCAGTAGAATGTTCCCTGTGACATCTTAGCCTATGGCTGTCAGTCTAGTTCTGCATGTCTTTCCTGTGTCTCCATCCGTCTCATTCTCTCTGCCTTCCTGTATCTGTCAGGATGTTGGTGGGGCGGGTCCAGATGGGGGAGGGGGCGCGGGGGTGTGTGTCTGCCTGTTTCCCTCTTTGTGTGTGGGCATGTGTGTCTGTTTTCATCTCCCTCTGTCTCTCTGTCCCTGTTTCTCACTCTGCATGTATCTTCCTGTATCTGTTTCTCGCTGTTCTGTCTCTGTTCCTCTCTGCCAATCTCTCTGCATCTATCTATCAGGAGGTTGTCATTCTGTGTCTCTCTCATGGTCATTCAATCTGTCAGAGCTGCACAATGACTTTTTTGGCCCTAGTCACTTCTGCCCTCATGAGCACCTTCCTCTACAGAAAAAAAATATGAAAACATATTTTAGGACTACATTGGCATAAGGCAAGTTTATATAATCTATGCTGAATTCATTAATAAATATTCATTATTTTTATTAGATTCATTTTTTATTCTTGATTTTAAAAAAGATTAAAACATTTTTGTGGAGCCCTAAAACTGCCATGGCCCCAAGGCACCGCACCTATGGTGCCTAATGGGTAAGTCACATTACACACACACGCACACACACACACACACACACCATCCTCCCGACCAGGGGCCTGGCCTCCTGTTGTCTCAGCTTAGAAGACTATAGGTAAGGTCATCTTATCCACTTCTGCTCTAGACTCTGGGGCTCATGTTATTTTTTCACACATTCTTTTACTTCTCACAGATTAGTTTGGTAACCCCTGTCTCTTTCTTATGTTGGAATGCAAAGATCTAAGCTTCTGGTTAGAGCTTCAGTATGGAAATAAATTAAGAGTGTGTTCTCACAGGCTTTAGTTCTAGGTTAGACACAAGGAATTCTCTATGTGATCATTTCTAGTCCATTAAACATCTGCCTCAGGATGCAGCTGAGCTCCAGGAAGGGCTCAGATCTTCCTTTCCTTGCCTCATTTCCTGCCTCTCTTAAGCTGAGAGCTGGCTGGGTGAAGGCAGCAGGATTGTGTGGCCATCTATCTCCGTATCCAGAAACACCTATCCACACCCTACTGTGGCGTGACTTACACCCACTATCATTTCTCTGGATGCCTTGGTATCTCATATGTAATCAAGCTTGATTTGTCTGCTTGGGGGACTGAAGGACAATGGCATATGGTGTGAAGCAAGTTCAACTGGATTTGATCACCTTTGCTTGTGGAGACTAAGATACCTTATATGAGAATCCTTAACAATAGTTTGCCTCCAAACCTAATGATCATGTACACTCTTGCCTCAGGAGATCGTTTCAGGTTTGATATTTGGCTGTTTAACTCATTTCTATAATAGTCCTAATTAAAAAGTCTCTTGCAAAAAAAAAATCCTCAAGCATTTTGCTATCTTCCTGGGAAATAGAATAAAATAAAATTGATTTTCTTCTTTATCAGCAAAACTTGTAAATTGAAGGCACAAATCCCAGGAAGCCAGTACATAAAATTTATCTTAATGTTGCTAATTGGACCCCAAAATACCCTTTCTTGTTTGTTCAAGTTTTGGAAAACAACTAAATTCCACCTGTTCATTCATACTTGCCTATCTCTCCAGACCCCAATAGAATAGAAAATATGTCCAATGTGCCCCCTCATAAACATTTTCTTACTTTTAGAAGAACTTTTTGACTGTTTCTGGCTTCAAACTTTCCTTTTTGTCAGTTTTTGCTTACAATGATGTAATTACTTACTCTTCCTATTTTCTTTTATTTGCTAGTGGATTTTCCTCTCTGATCCTTCTGTGTTATCAACATACATTTACCTTCTAATTTCCTTCTGGTGTCAGAGATCTTTGAGCAATTTATTTAACACCAGAGGAAAAAAATTAAACTTACAAATCTAATAGTAGTAATACTTTAAAGCATAAATTTCTGTTCTTTTAACAACCTATGCATTTCTAACTCAGTTCTCCGGCATTTCCATTGGTTTGATCCAATCCCAAGATTCTCATCTTCCAATAAGCCAGGGCAAAAAATAGATGAATGACAAAGGGATCAGGTTCCTAATAACATAATGATAAAGGTTCCCTTATACATGGTCACATGATGTCACTAAGTTAGGTTTACAACATGTGAAATTTCCAAACAATTTGAATCCCAACATCTGAAGAAAAAACACCAAGTATGTGAGATATATGATCACACTCATTCAGAGAGGTTCACCTTGAGGGGCACAAATAAAACAATTGCAATGAAAACACTAAGGTTGATGCCTGTATTTCTATTCACTCTCCATCCCACCCCAGAATCACTGAAGAAATAGGAAACTTAGGAAAAACAGAGCATTGTTGCATAGAAAAGTAATCTGATTATTTAAAGTCATGACAAGATGAATAGTGTTAACCTTTCAAAACAAAACTTAGGCAAGAGATCAAAAGAGGCAAGACATGGAGAAGCACAGTTTTACCAAACAGGCCAGATTTTCTTTATATTCCTTATTTCCAAGTGATATTGTAGGCCCTGACCCCTCATGCCTTCCTCCAAGTTAATGAGACAAAAAACACAGGTTGGCTCTTGAGGGTCCTGCTCATGTACACATAACACTTTCAGTGAGCTCTAGACCACAGCGCCTGAAAGTGTTTAAGTTTATTTAAATATAAAGATTCTATTATAACATAGAAAAAAAGAAAATCATTACCAATTCAGGTAACAAAGTAGTATAGCAAAGCTCAATGTGAGTTGTTTTAAAAAAAGAAAACATAGTTTCTTCTTTTAAAGAAAAAAAGCAAATTTTCTATACTCTGTAACATCAACAAATAATAATATAGAAACAAACAAACAAACAAACAAACAAAACAAAGCTAGTACCTAGCTCAGTGGTCTTACCATTGTTCCGGAGCACTCTTGGGTACTGTGGAAGCTCAGAGGTCACTGAGGGATGGGGGCATTCAGGGGCAGGAGGCAACCCATGGAGGAAAGTACCACTTTTTTTTTTTTCTTTTTGAGACAGAGTCTAGCTCTGTCGCCCAGGCTGGAGTGCAGTGGCGTGATCTTGATCTCAGCTTACTGCAACCTCCACCTCCCGGGCTCAAGCAATTCTTCTGCCTCAGCCTCCCAAGTAGCTGGGATTACAGGTGTGTGCCACCAGGCCCAACTAATTTTTGAATTTTTTTTTTTTTTAGTAGAGATGGGATGTCACCATGTTGGCCAGGCTGGTCTGGAACTCCTGACCTCAAGTGATCCACCTGCCTTGGCCTCCCAAAGTGCTGGGATTACAAGTGTGAGCCACTGCATCTGGCTGGGGAAGTACACTTCTATGGGTTTCATACAGTGGGTTCTCCATAAGACATTGTTACAAGAATATTTCTAGTAATCTAAAAAATTAGTTTGAACATATAGGCGATTCCTCTAATTTAAGAAAAATCACAATAAAGCTGATCCCTGAGAAACAGTAACTGGTGCCATTTTAAATGACTTTGTTCAGATGTCACTGCTGCACTATTGATAAAACTAAAACTGGAAACTACCTAAATATCCAATAATCAAGTATTGACATATACTGAGTATAGAGTTTTAGGCAATATTAATAATGATACTGTGGTTTTAAATGTGTTGACATGGGGAGATGTTCATAATAAACTTGAAGGATTTAAAACATATGAAAGATTAAGTATAGTATAATTGCATTTGTAATGTGTATGTATTTATCACATATATAAAATTATACATATATCACATAAATACACATACACACATGGGTATGAATATGTGTCCCTAAGTCTCTTTTTTCTTCCTCCATTCCCTCTCACCTGAAATTCCTCACAAAAGCTTAATATAACCAGTCTCTCAAGGCAGGACAAAGGGAAGGAAAAGGACTAGACAAGTGAAACCAGAACTCTTCAGCAAGCAGAAGGAGAAAAAAACAAGGAACACATATAATTCTTGTCTCCTCATAAAAGACAATTATAGACTGTTTCTAATCATTTTAGATGACTTGAGGGCATTGATTTAGGAATTTTAAAAGTCTATTTTTCATGCATCCCACCTTCTCCATTTGTCTTTTTCATGACAATCTGAAGTAATTTCCACTTCTCTGGTATCGTCAGTTGAGCTAACATGCATAGAAGTGCCCACTACAGCACCCAGCACCTGGTATGACCTCAATAGATGTTTCCTTCCTCCCTTTCCTTACTGCCAATTCGGTCTAAAAATGTGTTAATAATCTTAAATAATAATGAATCCAGGTCACATGAATTCACTTTGCCTTGAAAATTCCTCAATAGGCAGCATAATGGAGTAGCAAAGTGAAGTTTGAGACCTTCCCAAGAACCAAACACTTGAAAATGAGAACAAGATGCTGAATAGGCCCAAGGCACAGCCAGTTTGTAGTCATTATTCTCTGGACCTGGCTCCAGCCTTCTGATTAAACAGAAGGGTGCTGTCTGTTGGCCAGGTTTCATTTTCCGACACTCTTCCCAGTGATCTTGGCCCCACTTGAGTCCCCATCTGTGTGCCTTTGAACACTGTGCATGCTCTGTGCAGATGAGGAGTGCAGGCACACTGCTGGAGGAGCTACCCACACACTCCCCAGCAGGCTGCAGGCGTCTCTGGCCAGCTTCCCTGCTGAAAAGCACTGGGGCTGCAATCCAACGGCTCTCTCAGGGTGGAACCAAATGAGAGTACATTTTATGACATTCATTCACCTCTTTACTACATTAACACAGAAAATGAACTCATAATTAAGTGTGCATTTGTTTAATGCTATTTTTTCCTCAGGCCTCTAAGAGAGAAAATTTGCAAACTCAAGAAAAAAATCTATATCGATTTCAAGGTAATATCTCAGGGCAATAATATCTTCAGTTAAAGGAGAAAAAAGCTTGAATTAAGGTGTCTGCACAAAAATATCAGTTAGTGGCTCTGCTACTTACTATCCATGAGGATTAAACAAGTTATTAAACCTCTCTTTGCTTCAGCTTACCAATCTGCAAAACGAGATAGTAATAGTAAGTACTCAAAGGACTATGATGATATTAAAGAGTTAAATTTATAAAGCTCTTAGAACAGTGCAGGGCATAAAGTGAGCATAATATAAATGTTTGACAGATAAATAAATGCATAGTTGGGTGGAGGGAAGTAAGGCGATATTCAGTGAGCATCTACCCTATTTTAGGAGATTTCATGTATTATCTCATTTGCCTCAATGATCAATTTGTAAATGAATATTATTTATTGACCTCATTTTATAGAAAAGAAAAGGTTCAAGTAGAATAAAGTGACTTGCCCAAGTTTGCATGCTAGTAAATGACGAATCTGAGATTTGTAAAGAGGTCTGAATCCAAATCTTTGTAGCATACCATGCATATAACATTATTTAATTCTAAATTCTATGCCCATTATTTCATTTAATTCTTACAAGAATCCTTTCTGATAAGTAAGTAGCACCAGCCCTTGTCTCTACCCATAGTGCATCCAACTCAATCTTCTGTCTCTGGTGGCAGCAATAGGTATGTGTAACAGAAGGTCACAGTGCTCACCCCAGCTGAAATAGGTATGAATTTAGCTTCCCTAGCGGCACATTAGGTATTCATTTACCAAAAATGATAAATGCTGAAAGTACTATGCAAGAAATATAATCCATCTACCCGAACTGGAAAGGACTAGTAGTTAGTTCTAGGAAGAAAAGAGAGACATTGGAGAGTAACAGTCGCCAGAATTTCTGTACTCCATTATCAACATATTTTTGAGAATATACCCCAAATATATTCAAACAAAAAGTAAGCAGTAACAACTGATGAACTAAAATAAATAGGATTTCTGAAACTGTCTCCAACTTTCCACTTGGGCAATCACTAATTCAGAACATAGCAAAGGGTGGGGTGGAGAAAGGGGCGACTGGAAGAGAGGACAGAACAGGGAGAATGAAGTGAAGCAGAGAAAGAAGCAAGAGAGAAAAGGCGAAGGAGAAGTGGAGAGAGAAGGAAAGAACAAATAAGAGAACGAAAAATGAGAAAAGGGGCAATGGCAAAAGAGAAAGGGCAAGATGAGAGAAAAGGAAGAGAAGACAGGAGAGAGAACCAATGGTTAGCAAGCACCCCACTTTCTCCCGAACTCTTTATAATAGGAAAACACAAACACAGAACTCCTCCAGTCGAGTAACCTATATCTGTGCGCTGTTTCTCAAGTTGCATCTATAAAGAGGATCTCTACTAAGTTTTGTAAACTTTCTTCCTAATTCTTCATATTTCTTTTGTGAATTCTGAGGAGACTCCAGTAAGGCTCCTGAGGTCCAGTGTGCCTGGTATAGGAGTCACAGTTGTGCTCTGGCTCTAAAACCTGAGGAGCCCTCCTGACGAAGTGGCTACCTTGGACGCCACTTCCGCCTCCGGCAGCTGCCGGCAGACACGACTCCAGGCACTGCAGCTCTGAACCAGCTCAAGTGCTGCACTCACTTGATTATGGCCACTACTGCCTCTGACAAGCCATCAAGAATACTAACCACCCTTTCCCACAAAGGCTCCTCTTTCCCGTTTCTTCTGTAACAACATTCCCCCCACCCGCGAAGCTCTGGAGGCCTGTTGGCTAGCGCAGGTTGATTGATAATAACTGTGTCTTCCAGCAAAAGATTCCACCCCTGAGGATCACAGATGGCGAATGACTTGCGGTAATTTTCTTACCAAAGAACACGGGGCTCAGGCATCTAAGCCATATTCAGCAGAGAGTCCTTTCCAGTCAGATCCACAGAGGAGGCTTTTCGCAGCCATAAGCTTTCACTTGAGTTGTTATCAAAGTTTTCCATCACTGACTGTTTAAGAAAACATTAAAATGACTCCACACAGACTGCTGCTCTACAATTTCAGTTCCCCTGCCTGGCTGTGTGTGTCCAAATGCAGTCTAGGGGAAGCATGTTGGTGCTGTCTGCTGTCTGTTTCCTCAGGTGTGCAAAATCTCCTCCCTGGGAGCCAAGTGGCCCCCTCAGCCAGCAACAGTGACAAGAAGAGATGGATAAAGTTGTATCAAATGTCTGCTGACCTTACTTAGTGAGGGGAGACAGAGCCACATAATTGTCTACAGAAAGGATTATCCATTCTGGTCATTGTACTCAAATGCTTAGAAAATTCTGAACATTCTTCTTGCTCGAGGGAAAGTACTACGCGATGAACAGAACTATTTTGGTGTGAAATCCACCTCATTTTAAATCCTGGCTTTACCATAAACACCTTCGCTCTGTGACTTTCAGTAAATTACTTGGCTTTCCTAAACCTTGGTTTCCCTTGTCATGAAAATAGGACAAATAACACCTAACTTCGAACGTTGTGGTGAGGATTAAATAAGATTATGTAGGTGTGGCAGGCAAATTTACTAAAATTACTTTCAAATTGCAACATTTTCTGTTTATTTTTCTTTTCTTCTCCGTTCAAGCAGATAGACAAACTCTTTCATTCTCTGCATCAGGGATTTGGTTTCCTCAAAAAGTAGAGGTAACCAGATATCAAAGGCTCTTCTTAAATTCTTTAAACACTGAAATCCATTTAAAAAAAGAATGCCTAGCAGCCTATAATCCCAGTACTTTGGGAGGCCGAGATGGGCGGATCACGAGGTCAGGAGATTGAGACCATCCTGTCTAACACGGTGAAACCCCGTCTCTACTAAAAATACAAAAAATTAGCTGGGCATGGTGGCGGGCGCCTGTAGTCCCAGCTACTCGGGAGGCTGAGGCAGGAGAATGGCGTGAACCCGGGAGGCGGAGCTTGCAGTGAGCCGAGATCGCGCCACTGCACTCCAGCCTGGGATGACAGAGCGAGACTCCATCTCAAAAAAAAAAAAAAAAAAAAAAAAAACAGAATGCCTAGCAATAATGAGAGTACATGATACTGAAAGATACCATTTATTATAGCGACGAAAGACAGTGAAGATCTAAATAAGTAGATTTGGATAGAAATATAGATAGAAAGACTCAACATTATAATGTTACAAAGATACCAACTCTTCCCCAAAACTATAAATTTAATGAAATTTAATAAAAATATTAAAAATTTCCAAGACTATTATAAAATTTCTGTAGAAATGCAAAAGGCCAAGAATGACCAAGATATTCCTGAAGAATAAGGTCTAGGCGTGAGAATGTGGGAGGAGACTTGTGTAACCAGACTTAAAGCTCATTGTAAACATATAGAAGCTAGTGGCAATATGGTACTGACTCAAAGACAACAGACCAAAGGCACACCACAGACAGCCCAGAAATAAATCCAGGCATATGGGGAAATTTGGTAGATGACAGAGATACCATTACAGATTATTGGGAAACGTAAATGATGCTGAGACAATTATTAGCCATATTAAAACACAGATGAAATAAGACTCCTCCTTCATGTTAAGTTAAAGACATATATGTGCATATTCGTGTATATACAGCTACATATGCAGAAATATGTGTGTGTGTATATATATATATACATAAACATATACATATATTTCTTTAATTGGCCTGTTATGAAGGAGGGGGTCTTATTCCATCTATTTTTTGAATATAGAAATTAATTGTTTCCACTTATCTTTTCCCAGTTATCTGTAATGTCATCTACCAAATTTACATATATGCATGGATTCATTTCTGGGCTTTCCATAGTGTCTCATTGGTCTGTCTTTGTGTCAGTACCACACTGCCCAAATATATCAGTACCACATTGCCCAAATATATAAGTCCATATGTAAATACACACCCACACACATATGCATACACAAATATATATGAGGTTGGAGTAGAAAATAATTTTAAAAATAAGACAACAAAATATCAACCATAAGGAATAGTTTGATAATTTGACCACCTTATTTTTTTAGTTTATTAAAAGAATTTATCTCAAAAAGTGAAAATGTACATTGGAAATTGGGAGAAGATATTGCAACATGTATAACTGACCCTGGATTAGTAAGCAGAACATACAAGAACTTCTACAAATCCATTAAGAAGATGAAAACAACACAAAATCAAAATGGGTAAAAATCATAAACAGACATTTCACAAAAGATGATATAAAAATATCAATTAAAAATGCAAATATTCTCAGCCTAATTGATTTGCCAAAAAGGTAAATTGAACCGTAAAGTATAAATTCATACACACCAATTTGACAACTTTTTAAAATGCTGACAAAACCAAGTGTTGGCAAAGATGTGGAAAAACAGGAGTTCTTATATTCTACTTATATTGAAAATATTATTCTATTTTGGAAAATAATTTTGCATTATATAGTAACATTAAAGACTGTTCGTGGTTTCATTCAGCAATGCCATTCTTAAATATGTATGTACATTTGGGCACCCCTTCCATGCAGGCACAACAATGAGGCACAACAATGTATAAGAGAAGATTGGCAGCATTATTCCTAACACTCCCAAACTAGAGCCGACTTAACAGTTTATCAACAACACATAGATAAGTAAACTGTGGCTTAATCACACAATGGAATACTATATCACAGTACAAATTAAGAAATAGATTCATCCACCAGCATGGATGAATCTCACAAATCATGTGGAATCAAAAAGGCAAGTGGCAGAAGAAATACACATAGATGATATCATTAACGCAAAATCTAAAATCATGCAACACTAAAAAATATATTGTTTAGGATTGTATACATAAAGGGTAAAATTATACAGGAAAGCAAAATATTGATAAACACAAAGAAACGTTACCCCTGTCAGGGGATATAGGAGGCATTGCTAAGGAAGTTTAAAAGGGGGCTATGAAATCGCATTATATTTTTCTTCATATATCTTAAATGTTATATATATATAGTACATATATAAAATATTTCAGAATAATTTTAACTTATGTGATGCAATGAAGGTCAATAAGATGTTAGTGGAGGTTTGATGGAAGCTATTACGAGAGAAGGATTGTTTAACATTCTGAAAAGTTGTCCAAAGCCATTGTGTCTCTCTACTGGAAGATGTGGGTTGCAAATATAAAACCTGGAAATGCTAGCTATTTCCCCTTCATAAAGGAATAGATCTCAGATTCAATGTCATATCACAGTCACAAAACATTAAGGAAGAATGAAACGAGTACTTTGATGACACTGTTGAACTGCTGAATCAAACCAGTCTTGAAGCTTGCACTACATGTGACCCATTCAGATATACAAGACAGTAAATACTCTTACAAGACAAGTATATACAAGACAATACAAGTATATACAAGACAGTAAATACTCTTATTTAAAATACATAATACAGAAGGGAGATAATGTTCTTAAATACTAGCCATCAATTAAGAAAATAAAACAGTAAAACCTAATGCTAGGTATACTCAGCAAGACTTTTGGAGTACAGGGAGAGAGAATCAGGAAGGCAAACAGAAAAAAAGATTACACCCCATCCCCACCAGTAGAGACTCAATTATTGCCCAGGAAGCATCCTGAGGGAAGACCTTAGGATGGATCCTGGGCCCTGTCTGAGTCAAGGGGCAACTAACCAAGTGTGACAGATGAGCAATGACCAGAATTTTGGCATGGTACTAACAGGTCAGTGCAGAGCGCCAAGAAGGGCCAAAGTTAAGCTTCCTGCCACCTGGGAGGGATGGGGACATTAAAATCAGAGTTTAATATTTCAAAAATGTGAAATGTTCTATTTCTTGCATATCTGAGTTTACAGACTAAGATTCAAATCTGCTACATAAGCAAAGTGCCCAACGAAGAATTTCCCAAAGCAGGCCTTGGAAAACACTAGTCTCCCTTGAAGAAGGGTTTCATGCTCATACAGGTTTAAATGTTGTGTGCTACAACTTGTGCTTATTGATTCATATTGCACCTTAGCATATGAAAGTCCTGCAATGAATCTTTTCCTAAATGCCTTTGAGCAATGAACATGTCTAGAGGAACATCTATCAAAAGCCGAGAAGCTGGAATTGCACTTAACACATCTTGGAAAACACTGTCTCCGTAGAGCATAGTCAGCTTCTCTGTCTACAGGGACATCACACAATTATTCTCTCACTCAGTACACAAAGCAGAACCCTGGGCTCCATTTATTGCAGTCTCAGAGAGTGACATTTTTCCAACTTCTAGTGAAGAAATGGTCTTCTGCCAGGTCTGAATTCACAAGATGAAGTTTGACATTCCCTGAATTTGAGTGCTTCTGCTGTCACAGTAACAAACTGTTGGTGAAAGGTTTTACCAGTAACTGTTAAATCACGTAAGTTTGTCAGGAAAATGATAAGAGAGTACCCTGGAAAAGCACCGCCCCCCCATCCCTTTAAAATACCTATGTTTGCATTTACTGTTTCTTTCAGAGATTAGAAATCAGACAAAGAGGACTGGGGCTAGCATTTTAAAAATAATATGAGAATTTAATAAGTTTAGACTCTAGAATTGCTGACATTCTTGTATTGATTGAAGGGGTTTAGGCTGCAGAAATAGCTTTCACTCATGTTCCATTCAAGGTTCTTGAATTGCTTACTTGTGGATTCCTGATGTGAAATGATGAGTAATGGGTGAGGAGGCTGATCCGAGATAAGGTTGAGCAAAGTGAAATGCCTGAATTACAGGAGATTGGGAGAGATTGGGGGCAAAGTCATAAAAGATTGCCCATGCTTGCTATAAGCCACCATGCTGTTAAAATAGATACAGAGTTGGGTTCTCTAACATCCCGTCACACAGCAGGTATGTATTTAAAAGGGTAAATTAGAATTTTTATAAAAACTTTAAAAATTTAAGATGTGATGGAAAGGTTCAGAGACTAATAGGACATAAACTTGCTTATATATAATCATATATAAATGTATAATGTACCCACAGGTGCACATATGCATAATTGATCCACAGTTTGAGAAGTTTTTATTATTGAGAGATGACACCTAAGCAAAACTCTCTTGAACTATGAATGTACTTTGCAAAGATTAGAAAGGAAAATATGAAAATATTAGCTATGCTGACTTCGAATGTTGTGATTATGGCTGGTCTTTTTCTCTCTTTTAGTTTTATGTATACTCCAAAGTTTCTATGATAAATGGGACTCTCACCTGTGGGCCATAAAACATGTTACCACTAGATGAAGCAGTGAGATTTTTAACAATAGACTCCCATAAAGCACAGGAGTGGCACAGAGTATGTGTGGAGGGAAATAAACTTCCAGATACATCATTCCATAACATAACTATAGCAAAATTTACTTATACATCTTACGAGCGGATATTTAGATTGTTACCAAAAGTGAGATTCATGGATTGATGAATATCAGCATCTTAAGGTTCTCAGTGCATGTTGCCATATTGCTTTTCAGACTGATATGCCATGTTATGTTAATACCAGGCATATGTAAACAGGTCTGTCTTAACTTGCTGACTTTACGTATTAAAAATTTTATTTAACCTTTACCAATCTGACAAACAAAAAACAATGGTTTTCATTTTAGTTTAACTTGTCTTCTTTGATTACTAGGAAGTTCTACCTTTTCTTGGAAGTTTACTTGCCATATTTGTATTTCCTCTTTCATGAACTGTGAGCTCTTCCTCTCAGCTCTATTTGATGCCATGGGATTTTTATCCAAGAAAAATATAATTTTGCACTTTAAGGTTGTTAACTTTTTATTCAATATTTATTGTGAATATTTTTCTGGGTTCGTGTTTTAATTTTCATGTGATAAATCTTACTTGTTTTTTTCCTATTTTTTTCATTGCTTTTAAAGTTTCAAAAGCTTTCTCTATATAAATATTGGTTAAATTTCCTTAGAGTTTTTAAAAGTATTTTCTGTTTAAATTTTAATCCATGAAGATTTTTATTTCTGTCAACAATGTAAAATGAAAATACAACTTAATGTTCCCCTGGATAGCTAATCTCAACATCCTTTCCCAGGCAATACCTTCTTTATCAAATATATCAAATTATTCTATATACCAAGATATATGTCTTTTATAATAGGAAAAGAAAGCTATTTTTTAAAAAATTTATAAATGCACGACTATGAATGACCCCTTTGAACAGTGTTTTCAGTGGTCACTCCTCTCCCCACAGGTAAAGTAAGTACCCCTGTTATGTTACACAAATACTGATCCACCTTAGGCATCCATCAAGATGCCAAAAGCAAAAGATAGCCCTCAGTTCCCATTTTATGTAGGCCTTCTTTGTTAGTCTTCCTCTCTCTGCTGTGATCAACCAAACTAGGGAGGAGGCTAAGTTAGCCTATTCTTTCATTGCTCACAATTACTGTTGTGAGCCAATCAGTATATCCCAAGGGTGTTCTTTGGGGGTGGCTGGGACAGCCAAGGGCTCACAAGTTTTAAAAGATGACACCTGATGATAGAGATGAAGAGAAAAATAAAATGGACCCATCACGCTGCACCAGTGGGAAAATAAAAGAATATTCTACGTGGGTGGCATCCACTCAGAGCGGCACCAAGGAGGAAAAGCTGTTCATGGTTTGAGTACAGATGGAATGAATGAACTCTGAACTACAAATGAGGAAGCCTGAGGCTTCGATTCTGATTCTGCCTCTAATGACCTTGGAGAAGTCAATAAACTTTGTAAGACCCCGTATCACTCATCTGTAAAAAGAGTGGGTTTGATTCTTACAGGATGTAGTTTAGAAGTTCATAGGCTGACTTTACAGATATAATTTGGCTTGAATGGTGTTTTAATTTTTTTTTTTTTTTTTCCGAGACAGAGTCTTGCCCTGTCACCCAGGCTGAAATGCAGTGGCGCGATCTCGGCTCACTGCAACCTCGACCTGGGTTCAAGCGATTCTCCTGCCTCAGCCTCCGAAGTAGCTGGGACTACAGGCGCCCACCACCACACCCAGCTGATTTTTGTATTTTTAGTAGAGTTGGGATTTCACCATATTGGCCAGGATGATCTCAATCTCTTGACCTCATGATCCACCCACCTCACCCTCCCAAAGTGCTGGGATTACAGGCGTGAGCCACCGCACCCGACTTTAATTTTTTTGATGTAATAAGACAATGCACCCTGTTTCTAAGAGCCCCTATTGTCATGCAGCTAATTTCACTCCGTTGTGCTACCTACTTGGCCTCAGAAGGGGTCTAAATGATCTGTGAAGTCTCTCTCAGCTTTATTAAAAGGTCCAGTTTATTGGAAATCCACATTGGCTCTGCTTTTAAAATACATTCCAAATCTAACCTCTTCTCACCACCTCTACTGCCACCACCCTGCTCCAAGCTGCCTGCCAGGACTTTTGCAATGGGTTCCTCACAGGTCTCCATGCTTTTCAGCAGTCTTTTCCCAAAGCAGCCAGAGTAGTCTTTCTAAAGCATAAATAAAGTTGTCACTGTCACTCAACTATCACTTAATCAAGGACACCTAATCTGACTTCCCTGTTTTAAATAGCAATCCCTTCTTCTAAACTCTTGATCACACTTGCTCTGCTAGACTTTCCAGATAGAATTGTCTCCTTCTCACATACTATGTAATGTTCTTATATGTTGTGAGTTTTATTTTGTTTCTGATCTGTTTTGTCCCAATAAAGCACAGGACCACTGAAGACAAGCATTTTTGTGCATTTTGCTTAGTGGTTACTATAGCCCTAGTGTCTAAAATACAACCTGGTATAGAGTGGGTACTCAATAAATAATTGTGAATAATTATGAACTTATCAATAATTCTTTTCTGCCTCCTAGAATAAATTCTTCTGGTTCCAAGAAGTGGCATTTCAAAACGGAGACCGGATTCTCTTCTGGAAGCTGTTCCATTACAGCAAACCACTTTACACCCATACCACAGCCTGCAAAATTCTCAGCAAGGAAGTCTCTTGCCAAATCAACAAGAATCAGGGAGACTTTTACGTAATAAGCATAAAGGCAGCTCACAAAGACATGAGTTCAAACAAGAAGGAGACTTCTTTTCCACAGCCATCAAGTAAGGAATCAATATGAGGATCAATTTATAAACAAACAAGGCAGCCAGTCCCAAATGCAGGCTCAGGGATGCTCATATGAAATAGGTCAAAGTTCCATGGTATCATCTATGTTCTTTCAGCCCGTTGTCCCTTGGGTTCATCTCCGGTTCTGTTTGCTGAATTCAAGCACACTGACAATAAAATCCTACATTTCTCAAGAGTAATACATTCTCTTTCAAAGACTAGAAAAGGTCAGCCCCCTGCCCCCAAAACCTGAGCTGCTTACAACAGCTTTTGGATACATCTCTTTTGAGTATGGATTGAATGAGGACACATACCCCTCACAGAGGTGACCCGTCTTACTGAGGATGGACATTTCCTATCTGTACCTGGTGTTCCTGGTCATTTCCACCCTTCCCTCCCTCTCCCGGCCCTGTCATTAACTGAGGGTGTGGCTCAAATCTGGCCACAGACTTGGATTTCACAGACCACTGTGGATTTCAGTTTCATTATAACTGGGTAGCAACCAAATGAAACTCTTTTAGAAATGAAACAATAAAGAGAGATGACAGGAACCGTTCTAAGGTTGCCAACTTTTTTTTTTGAGACAGAGTTTCACTCTTGTCGCCTAGGCTGGAGTGCAGTGGTGCGATCTTGGCTCATTGCAACCTCCGCCTCCCAGGTTCAAGCAATTCTCCTGCCTCAGCATCCTGAGTAGCTGGGATTACAGGCACCTGCCACCATGCCTGGCTTATTTTTATACTTTTAGCAGAGTCGGGATTTCACCATGTTGGCCAAGCTGGTCTTGAACTCCTGACCTCAGGGGATCCGCCGGCCTTGGCCTCCCAAAGTGCTAGGATTACAGATGTGAGCCACCGTGCCTGGCCGGTTGCCAACTTTTCATTTTGTCAAGTAAATATACCCAATGAGATATTTTGGGACAACCAGAGGAAAAAAGTACATTAATATCAAAATAAGTTCAATAATTTCAACTTTATGAATTCTTTATTTTTTCTCAGCATGTCAGAGAAATTTTCTCAGGAACCACTATTTGGGGGGTATGGATGCAAATGCCCCTGAATCCCTTATCCAGAATGATAACAGCTCTGCATGAGGCTCTATTAGGGAGCACAGAGATGATTCTAACTTCATGCTTCACATTAGGGTGAAAAAGAGGACCTCTGCCTCCCTGGGTTCCAGGCACACATGCATTACGGCATCCCCTCTAAGTCACAACGCTGAAGAGCAGTTAGAATCTGGGAGAGAAGACAGGGCTCATTAACAAGGTCTCAGATTTTGGAGGGTGTATTCATAGTGGATGTGACACAGCCCAGGGTCTTCAGATAACTAGACAACCAGTTTTCTTTTTTCCAGTCTTTTCAAAATCCTTCAACAGCGTTTGCTGATCAGCACATGGCATGTGGCCTTATACTAAGAAAGCCACAGTAGGAGAGTCAGTTCCATTATAACTGGATACCTACCAAATGAAACTTTAAAGCAGGTTGTGCAAACCGGTGGTGCACAAACTGAATATGGCACCCAAATATGTTTTCCAGGTTAGGGGAATCACCAAGGATATTCCCATACTTTAGCTGTCTATGTTTAAATATTGTGAAGTTTGCCTAAGACTCTGTATTTCTAACTTCTCTTGAAAAATCTGAAAATTTGGCAACAAAGGGCCCTCATTCCAGCATGGCCACAAGTGACTGCAGCTGTGCAGAGATAAGCCCTGCCCTCTTCCCTTGGCTGAGTCATTATATTACATTACTTGCCTGGCATCAGGAAACACCCATGTTGGTAACTTCTGGCTTAGCATATGGAAGGTTATTTATACTCCATACAATCCCTAAAAGGATTGAAAGAAACTTAGAAAAGACTGACAACAAGGAGGAAGGGGGAAGAGGGAGAAGAAACAATTAGATAGAGCCGTGAGTAGGGTCATGACCCACAGTATCCACCACACAATTATATACACTTTCCTGGAGATGGGCTGCAAATTTGGTTCCAGGCTTCTTCACAACTGACCGGAGTTTAGAGTTTGAGACCAGAACAAGTCAAATTCCCTCCCTCTAGGGAAATGCAGTTTTGCTGTAGTAATAACATTAAATGCCATGCAGCAATAAAACATGAAAAAAAGGGTAAGACAAGGCAGCATAAAGTGCCGAAATGTGTAGTCTTGGGGGTGACAGAGTGATCTGGGAGGTCCCTGGTGGGAGAGGGCCACGGCGAGGAATGAGTAAGATGGAGATATTTGACAAAGTGGCCCTCAGCTGAGCCACAGAAGGTGGGTACATCGTGGTTAGGCAGAGCACTCCATCAGCGGTGTAGAGGAAAACACGATTGTGTCAAAACAACAGGAGAAAAGCCTGTCAAATTCATTCAGCCATCAGGTAATGCCCTCAACTTCCAGCACATCTACTTTGCTTCCTCAAGTATTTTCTTTATTTGGGTTGCTGTCAAACTGTGGGAAATTCTAAGCTAGTTAGAAATGAAATGCCTCTTAGAGTTCAGTGCATAAGTATCTCAGCTCTGAGACTTGGGGATCCAATTTCTTTCTCTCTCTTCAAATCAAGATCACTCGTGCATGGCTTGACCGACTTGTTTTGTGTGGGGGCTGGAGGGAAAGGCTGACTGCCACCAGGCTGTGCTCAGAAAGGAAAGGTCCCACACATTGTGGCAGTCTCAGTCCCCCTGGCTCTGGCAGCCCAGTGAAATAGACTGCTTCTGCTTTATCTCTCTTAAATCTGCATCAAGCATCATCAAGACAAATTCTGGCAACTACTTACTGGACAATCTCACCTCTATTTCTGCATGTCACTGATGTAGAGTTTTGTGTGGCCTTAGTGAAATTAATGGCAAATCCATTTGGCAAAGCAAAATAAATCCCAAATTAACAAACGGCACCACTACCACTTCTCGGTTTATTAGTGGAGAAAGATATATTTTGTGCATTTTCTTCAGTTCAATATCTTATCTGTATCAAAATGAGGAACAAAGAGCTCATCACATCAATAATGGAATTTCAAGCAGCCATGGGGATAGGACTACAATTTTCTTCCCTACATAAATGGAGATCTGTGAGTCCTATAGGGAACGGACTCTTTCCAGACAAATCAATTAAAAAATTATAAAGCATTTTGGTTGTTCAGTTAGATGGATGTGAGAACATCATATACTTCCTTTTCTCTTCTCTATACTGCAGAAGGTAGAAAGTTGCAGTCCTTTTTCTTGAGATACTGACTACATCCTCATATCAAAGCAGTCACAGTCATTAGAGAGTCTGCCAGTATTTCTGTAAGAAACCCTATCTGGGGAGGATTTACAGAATATCAGCTGCTTTCCATTTACAAAGAGCTGACTTTAAAGCAAGGGTTTCAGTTGCCATGAATTCCCTTCATTTGCCTATTACACATAGAGCAAAGCCATTTTTTATGGTTTTGACCATTTGCAATTTTACGGAGGTGATAATGAAGATAACAGTCTACTTCCTTCAGAAAATATATATTTTTTCAAGTCTAAGAATCATAAAGATCAGATTCTTATTCAACCTCAGTATGAAAATATATTTATCAAAAAAATCTGTATTTCATTTTCAGGTAGACTCTGAAGAAAAGGTGGTAAAAAAAATGTAGTGAGAGTGGTTGCAGATGCTCTGCTCTGGTAAAGAGAAAGAAAGAGCAAAGTAGAAGAGAAAGAAAATAAAGTAAGGAAGGTAGTTCTGCCTCTTTTGACTTTGGACAGTGGCAGGACAGAGCTCGAGTGGGCTGGGAAGGGAGGTGACAGAGGAAGCAACTTAGCAAGACCATAGGTGAAGTAGATTAGTCCACGAAGCTTAGCAGGGGCTAGACAGAGGAGACAGAGAGTTCCATGAGGCAAGGCGTCATGATCAAGGGGTTGTATATTGAGATTCATAATTGTGGATCAAAAGTTCCGGGACCTGAGTCAAAGAGGTCAGGATGTAGGAAAGAGAGCGCAAATTGGCTGTCAAGCCCTACGGCATTTCTGGTCTGGAAGGGAGGTGGGATACTCCTGAGAAAGTGGGCACTTGGCCAAGGTTGGGAAGCTGGCTGGAGCAGAGGGACTTCACATTGGCATTGCCTGCTTCTAGTGTTTTCACTCCATTTACCAGGCTGCCTCTCAACAAGACCCGAGCATATCCTTTTATTGGATATAACCCAAAGAAAATATTTCTCTGGGCCACTTAGGGCTGGTCTTACAGAACAGCTGGGCCTGAGATTGTGGGTGGCCACAGAGCCTAACACATGGCTGGAGAGACAAATGAGATGAGAGTTCAGGTAATTCCCAACATTCTGGATTGTCTCTGCCCCAAGAGGGACCAAAGAGAGCACAGTCGGTGGCTAGCATAATCACAGAAAGGGTGGCAAGTGGAAGCTTAGATGGGTGGCTAAAATCAAGATGGAGCAGGTAGATGAGAATTGGAGTTAGCACCTACTAAGCCAATTGTTAGACAAGATCCTAAGAGCAACTGTTGCTCTTTTATCCCTAGAGATCAAGTTCCATCCTCTAGGCTTTAGAGAATGTTACTTTCATAGGTAGAAAACCACATCTGCTGTTCCAGAAGCCTTTATTCCACATCTGATGATAAGAACAGTAAATCTGAATCTGAGCCAGGGATGCTGGGTCTGGTCCCAATAAAATAAAGGCTCCAGGTTGCCCTTCCTCTGAGACAACTCCCTTTGAGACCCAACACCTTTCTAGGGCAAGGGCGAGAGTTTCAGCAGTAAAGACTTGGAAGTATCTACAGACCTACTTGATAGAGTCATCCTTATGCTGAAGACAGCATACCCTGGGTAATAGAGCCCTGGGCTCCCAGGAAAAGGAGTTACTCACTTAGTGCTCTGCCTCCATCTCTACCTCGTTTATCACTGTGTTCCCTGCAGCTATGGGAAAGTTTGCCAGAGAGAAGGTGCCCAATAACATACGGTGAATGAATAAATAAATTCAACAACATCCAGTTTTCTGTTGCTACCTATTTCCAGTTAAGTGCCCCCTGAACACTATAATTTCTTTCTCTGAAAAATGTAGGAAATTTGACCATAACCCAGAAATTTATGAAGAATGTGTTATACAGCCCATTTGCTTTGAACCTACAGCATGGCATTTCTAACTATAATCCTCAGACCATCTACCTGTGCAGCTGCAGATTCCTAGGTCCTAACCAGTCCTATGCACCAAAATCCTCAGGGAGCGGGAATGAGCACAAGAATCTGAAGCTTTCACAAGCGATGTAGGTGATACCTATGCACACAACTATTTGAGAAACACAGAGACTTACATTTATGAAAAAATACTACGTTCTAGACCCTAAGCTTGAGATTTTATATATTCATTTAATCCTTACAATTACTCTATGAGGCAAGTATTACTTTCCTTATTTTCTAAGTACGGAAACTGATTCAAACAAGGTTACGCAGTCAATAAGCAGCTGAGCCAGGGTCCATCCTGTGATAAATAAAAGATTCTGAGTCTCATTTTCAGTCTTTTAAAAAATTTTCGATTAAAGTGCATGTTTGTAATAAAGAGCTGAGAGGAAATATGGTTGCATTTGGTGGGTACGAAGCTTCTTACAGCCTATCAAATTGAGAGAATTGGGGAGAGAAAGACATGGAGGGGAAGGGAAATAGCAACATGAACAAGCAAATGCAATGTTTTTGCTCTGAAGTGAAATGCTACAGTTGAATTTTGTAGTCTTGATTTAAAATGATTAGCAATGCTGGGCTACTAGTCTATAATATGCTTAGGGCATGACCTTGTACCAATTATCACCACCCCATGTAACAATCATGACCTACCTACAGATGACCTGGATAGCTGATACAATCACAGTTGGTCTCAAAAAACTTAATTGTGCCATAAAAAGAGGCATGATTCATTGGAAGCTGCCATGTCCAACTTTAGCTGTGCTTACCCTAGCCAAAATGACTTTTTTTCTCTTCAAGGTATGTACTACTGTCAAATATCACCTGTATAAGTACTCCTGGAGCAAAATGACCTTGAGTTTTATTGTGATGTGGTAAAGGTCTGTTGATGTTCCTGAAACAGTTAACTTGCTTCATATAATCAGGAATAGATAACTTACTTTTTTGTAATCCAGAGGAATAAAGGCCTTAAAAGTACCACTGTCTTATCAAGAAAAATCTCTAGCTAATATAATCTAGTTAAAAAAAAAAAAAAAGAGCACTAGAGTTACAGTCAAGCATCTTGAAGTATGGCTTTATCACTAATCAGTTTGGTGTTGTTAGGGTCAAAAAAGACTTCTCCATCTGGTTTTAATCACCTGTCACACTATCCACTACTACTATTTCAGAGAGGTTTAATGGCTCTATTAATTCAATAAGTATGAAAGACCTTTGAAAATATAAGGTGTTATTCTAATGTGATAACTAAGGATTATGTCTGAACAAACCCAGGTTTAGGTTTGCATTCTAGGAATTCTCAGCACTCTTCCCTCCTCCTACTGAGCTACTCCACTGGAAGCTATTCCATACACCACCTTGAAGGATAGATTTAGGTAAGTGATTCCTGCAAGGTATGCCGAGCACCTCACAGAAAGAGACATTTGAAGTGTAAATTATTATTTTTATAGAAGATATTACAAGAGCAGGGCAGCAGTTACTACAATTACTATTCAGTGAAGAATCTCCTTAAGTGCATATGGCAGACGTGCTTGGCGAACCCAAGTATTTTCATGGGTCTTAAAGGTTTAAACTAATAACACCTACATAGTTACTGAAGATAATTTGATGACTATAATATAGATAGACAGATAGGTTCATTACTACAAATGAATTCAGTGCAATATGAAGAAAAATTGAAGCCACTACTATTATGCTGATGTGGTTGCCTAGAGCTAACCCCAACTCCCTCCTAACACTTTCCCTGCTTGCTCTAAGTAATAGAATTTCAGGCTATTATCTACTCGCTGAGAAGTTTCCTCATCTGTAAAATGTGGGGAATAGAGGTAATCTCCATGGCTCCTTCCAGCTGTATGAGTAGACAATTGTTTCTGTATATTGTACAAAATAATAACGGCGAATGTCTTATCCAACCAACACAGAACTTTGGATAACCTCTCTTATCTCCCTATTTCAAATTCCCTGATTACAGCCGTTACATTTAATATGATTTGTCCATCCAGTGCCTTTTAGTTGCTGTTCTAGTTCAAACCTCTTCCTACCTTGACCAAATACCATTCATATTCAGAAACGAAAGCTCATCAACAGATAAAAGGCTTAAAAAAAAAAAGCACTTCTAAGCCCCACAAGGGGTGACCCTGACTTTGGTTTAATAAGTGATTCTAACAAATTCACAGAAAGAACATGGCGACTGCCAGGGAGGAACATTCGAGAAATACAGTGTTCAGAGGAGCAAAATGTGTTTACCCAGAAGTCTCCAAAAGAATGAGACAGTGGAGCTGAGAAACCAAATCAATTCCATTGACAAAAAGGTATCTGCTATTGTAGGATATAAATATTTTGTCACTTTCCCAGGTCTTCAATATTACACATCTCAATGATCTTTTTTCTTTGTTGAGTCCACACTTAACTGAGCTACCTTCTGATTAACAGTTCAGTTTCCCAATAACCTCAACACAAGAATTGGGGTGGGGGAAAGATGAGGTGACAAAAAGGGCTCAGAAAGCTCTTGATATGGAGGTTTTAGACTTGATACACATATAAAAAGAATATTACATAAGGTAGTTATGATTTATAGTTCAATCATAAAAATATTAGCATATAATATTTATTAGGTATTGGCAGTGTCCCAAGCACTATAGGTGCTTTGCATGCGTGGGCCCATTTAACCAACATAGTATCTTACAAGGACCATCCCATGCTAATATGAGGAAACTGAAGCTGACAGAGATTAAATCATTCACCCAAGTTTACACAGTTAAACAGTAGCAGAGGACTTGAACTATAATCTCTATATTGTTTTTTCAATTTAATTTTCATGAGGTAGAGACTGAACTGACTCACCTGAAAATATTCATTCTCTATAGTCATAAGATTAAAGATCAAATCTGGAGCATGGTGGCTCAGCTAAGAAGCTGTTCCTGAGAGCCCTTACCTGAGGTACTCTTAGACAAAATCCTCATAGATACGGCCTTTAGGTCACCACACAACCCTGGGCCCAGTGAGCCTCAGATGAAAGGAAGTGCTTCTTCATCCAGGATATAATAAACATGAATCCAAGAGGTTGTGAAATACCAGCTGTGAATGCTCCCCATAGTTTTGAACGTGGAAGTAAGAAACGTGTGCGTGCATGTTTCCAATCTCCAGGGACAGATCCATCCTGAAGGATGATGAACCATGCTCCCCACTCCCCACAAGTGACTGGATGAAGGTCTAATTACTACCCGCTTGTTTGTCAATTTGTCTCTAATTCCACTGCCATCTTTCTCCTCCACATTTCCTTACTTCAATGTCTAATGACTACAATAGCTTCTTAGCTGCTTTCCTCCATTCCAGCTTTCACTACATCTACCTCATTCTATAGACAGCCAGACCAGCCTCTTGAATATTATTTTCATCATGGCACTTACTTAGATGATCCAAATATCAACATCATAGAAAGACATTAGAATTGACAAAGCAATACTCACCTCTTTTATCCTTCTGTACATTCCTCTTTCACTCCCTTAAGTATTACAGCAAATGTTCCTATTTCTGTATGCATACAACTTTCCATATGAACAGAGTCCAATAAATACATAGTCACCACAGCCTGCCATGGAATTAGCACAGTGGCACTGGTGTCAGGCAGAGCTGGGTTGGCGTACTGGTTCCACTAACCTGGGAAAATTTGGTAAATCTTTTTAAGCCTCCATTTCCCCAAATAGAATATGGAGACAATGAGGGTATATTTCTCTCAGGATTACTGTGATGATTAAGGGATCATTGGTAAAGTGTGCTGAGCACATTTTTCTGGGACACAGTAAGTGCTCAATAAATGGTACCTATTATCACATCATCATTATTAAAGCAATATGACTTAGTGGTTAAGAGCTCAGACACTAGATTCAAAAATACATGGTTTCGGCAAATGAAAGGGTGAGGCAAGGTCTCTATAAGTTTCATCTCAGTCTTCTTTCCACGTGAAAAACATTTCCTTGGTAAAACTATTTAAACCACTGGAGGTTCTCCATTCCAGATACTCTCAAAATGTGGTTTAGTGACTGTTAGAATAAAAATATAGAAAGGAAAAGAAAAATACCGCTCAGAACAGTAGTAGTTTTCCAAACATTTTTTGGTTAACAAATGTTTACGGAGTCCCTATAATGCATTAGGCCAAAAGAGGGGAGTTAGGGCCCTCAGAGAGCTCCCGTCCAAGCTCCAGTGAGAGGATGTTTCCGCTGGGTTCCAGCAATGCAGTTGCTCTGCTGTTTAGCACCTGCTTCATGCCAGGTTCTGTACTCAGCCCTGCATGCACATTATTCTGTTTGTCCTCATGGTCATTCTTTGAGAGCAGCACTGTTTTTCTCATTTTTCATATGAAGAAACTGAGACTTAAAAGAGGCCAGATGGCTTGTGCAGAGGCACGTGGCAGGTAAGTGGTAGGGCCAGGACTTGGACCAGAATGGCTACCGGATGGCTCTCTCACCTAGGAGCTCAACTCCGGGCTTGTGTCTCCTTGTTGTGTGAGCATCACCAACACTCAAAATGGGTCCCATAGTGGTAGAGACGCAGACAATGGAAGCTTTCAAGTAAACAATTTACTTAACTGACAACAAACTGGAAGTAACTTGAAAGCCCATCAATAAAGGAATGCTTGAGTAGATTATGGCATATCCAAATCAACAAAAGGCTAATTGAATATAATGTATCCAAACTATATTATGTAGCCATTAAAAGACAGATACTTAAAGTGGGGAGGGGGGCTAAACTTCATTTGGATAGGAAGAATACATTCAAGTGGCCTACTGTGCATCATGAAGATAATAGTTAATAATAACACTATATACTTAAAAATAGCAAAGCAATTAGATTTTAAGAATATAATATAAAGAATAAACTCCTGAGTTAATAATATGTTAATTAGCTTGATTTGGCCATTTCACAGCGTGTGTGTGTGTGTGTGTGTATCAAAACCTCACATTGTACACTATAAATATATACAATTTTTACTTGTCAATTAAACTTTTTTTTATTTTTTAAAAAAGGCACATATTTATTAACTTGGACGGATGTCCTTGGTTTATTGTTAGGTTTAAAAAGAAAACCTCCTTTTAAAAAGAGATTTTTTAAAGTGAGCTTAAGAGGAATAAGAGAGATGGGTAGATACATTAAATTTATTCAGAGTCTGCACCTAATTTTTTAGGCCTGTCCTGATTTATCATAAAATTAAAATATCCTTTCAGTAGAAACTGGACCCTATTAAACACACATGAGGAAGTATAGCAAAGTGGTTAACAGCACAAGCTTTGAAATCAGAAAGGCTAGGTTCATATCTCATCTCCACGACTTACTTCCTGTGACCTTGGGGAAGTCACTTATCCCTTAACCTCAATTTCCTCAACTACAAACTGATGATAATAATACCCTATCGCATAGGGCTGTTGTTGTGATTGAATGAAATAGTGGAAAGTGCTGAGCACAGTACCCTGTACATAGCAAGTGTTCAATAACTGGGGACTATTACTTTAACTGTTACCTAATTGCCTTAAAGATCAGCCTTCGCTAAAAACAGAAGTCCTTCCACAGATTGACATTCAAAAGGCCACCACCACAAAGAATACGCTTAAGGCTGCCAGGAAGGTACTAGTGAAAGTGTAGGCCAATGAATAAATGGCATTTGATTTTCTATTCCAGCATCTTTCCATTTCAGCATTTTCTAACTCAGCAGCCACATAGTGCTCTCTGCCTGCCTGGCTTCCCTCACACATTTTCAAACCAGGATTACTCCAAATGTGAAGCGTGGTCCCCAAGGCTTCCTGCTTGCCATAGTCACAGATCACCCACAGGTCTTTGGGTTCAAAGGCCCTGAAGCAGGTAAGGAAATTAGCTCAATGAACACCAGCCAGTTATTCCATGCTTCAGTCAGAAAAAAAAAAAGAAAAGAAAAAGAAGAAAAAGAAAGCAAAACTAAAGCAAGAGAGATGGAAAAGGAGACAGAGGGACCAGTCTCCATTCACCCTGCAGAGTGTCATCCCAGGTTCTAGAACAACAGTGTAAATGAAGGGAATGAAGGGAGTCATTTAAATTTTGGAAAGGGGTTTCTAAATTTTTGGACAACACCAGCTGCTTTGTAAACCAAAAGAATAAATACAGTGAAAATGCTACTGCCCCAAATTAATTAAGTTCAACTTCAGAGTATGTGTACTCAGCACTAGCATTTATATACTAATAGAGAGAACGGTTATTTTCAAGAAAGGTCACAACACCCATTTCACTTACAATCTTCCCCACTGAAATCTATAGAATGTTGGTTGCTTTTAAGCTATTTAAAAGGAGCCACTGGTATTAACTGATGGGCGTATTCAACAGAGAGAAGGGCTTAAATTTTATTAGAGAATGATGATGATGGAGGTGGTGATGATGATAATAGCCAACATTTATTGCACATTGACTGGGTGCCAGGCATTATGCTAAGTGTTTTACCCAACATTGCATGTGATAGATATTGTCACATGAAACGAGGACACAGAAAGATCAAGTAATCATTCCCACTTAGTGACAGAACCAGGATTTAGATGGAACATTGGATCTCCTCTGAACCTGTGTTCTTACCACTATATTGACACCCATTTATCTCTAAAGTCTCTACTGTATCTGCTGTTTGATTTCTTCTGTCATTAGAAATTTCCATTTCTGCAGCTCCTTTTGATTTTTTGTAAGCATATGGTAACCTAGAGAATTGCATTCTAATGTTTTCACCTGAGTATTTAATTTTTTCATCTCCTAAAAGAAACCATGACCATTTCAGCTGTCATGATTCTGTATTCTTTCAGAACATGCATTCATCTTTTATTTTCCTGAGCGAGGTTTTGTTTATAGCATATAAGATAGGGAAACAGAATTGAGAAGGTAGGGAGAATATAAATCTTCTCACAGAAGCAAGATGCTCCCACCACATCTGAAAGCGTTTAAGAGTTCTTTGATGCCCTCACCTGACTAGAAAATTTTGGACAATGTAAACGTTGACAGTCACAAGTACATTCAAAAAGACTTGCTGAATTTTTTTAGGTCTGCCATGTAACCTGGTGATTTCTATTTCTTCAATTACATGATGCATTCTGTATGTAGTATGTGGAATCTGAACCCTTCATTTGGGCTCACTGTGCTTTCTTATTGCCAGATCCTTCTTTCCAGCTAGACTGCAAACCCCTTGAGGGCTGCAGTCACATCTTACAATGCCGGGGTACCCAGCCCTTCCACAGGCCCTTATATATAGTAGGAACTCAAAAGAAGTTTAATCAAGTCAGAGATCATTTATTTTTTTGAGCAAACTCCAAACCTCTGAAAGTTGACATTCTAGAATGCATTGCCTCCTCCAATATTGCTTCATCCCAGGGGAGCCTTCGAGTAGCAATAAAATTGATTTCTTTGCCAGCAAAACCTGAAACCCTGATGGCTCTGGAATTATCATCTGGATATAAACCCATCCATGCCAAAGGTGCCCATTTCTTTAAAGAGCTGAGGAAGCAAAGATCTGAAGAAGCAGTATTTGATGAAGATATTTGGCCTTTCAGTTTAAAGATTATGCAATTTTGTAAGAGGTGTACTGTACGTTAGAAACTGAATTATGTCATAACTAGAGAGTGCTTAATAAATATTTACGGACTGAACGTCTTCTTCAAAAAAATTAAACTTAACACCTCATCTTATTTTACAATTGAATTTCACCATAAAAGCTGGAGATGGGTTTATGAGGAAAAACACTTTAGATTACATGTGACTCATTTTAACCAAGGACTAATTCTACTTTGAGAACATATCTGTTAGAGTATTGAAACCTGAAGAAAAGAAAACCTTGCAATATGCTTATTGCCTTTATGTGAGACACAAAAGCTTAAATGTCACAGCAGTTTTCAGGGGCACATGAGACAAAGGGGCCTGGGACACCAGTGTCTGAGTCAGAGGGAAACCAAGTGGGCAGGACTGGCAGCCAGACTGGCTCCACATTTTTTCATCTGCTTTATAGAGCGAGATTCTACATGAGATTCCATTTGACAAATGAAAAAGCAACTAAGGGTGTAAAGATACCGGACAAAAATAAAATAACATCATTAGCCCTCTATCCTATTCTTTTTTCCAGTATCATTCAGCAGAATAACTTGTCAGTCTTTCTCAGCTTATATCAACTGTGAACCTTGGCCCATTTTAGAAGCTACGGGCTTTCATTAGTGAACAGTGGGTACAGGCCAAATGGATGGCGGCAGAGCAGAAGAACCCAAAGTGGGGCGATGAAAGAGTAAATGGGGAAGAGATTTACTGGGATACACACAGTAATAAGAGAAGCTACTATTACTGAACAGCACAACTAAATATGCTTGAAAATTCTTTGAAATAAATCAGGCCTGCCCAAACTTAGTGCTTTTCAAACCCGACCATGATTCAGAATTGGCCATGGTGCTTTTTAAAAATGTAGATGCCTGGATTCCACCCGAAATGTACTAAATCAGAATCTTACAGGGGGCTACCCAGTGACTGTACATTTAACAAGTCACCTCAAATCCCCAAATTATTCTGATGCACATGCAGGCTTTAGAACCACTATTATAAGTCCCGTCAGTGTCATGGTGTGAATTCTCAGCAATGTAATTCCTATAAAATGAATTTGTTTAAATTAAGAAATACCAAGACATTTTGATTGGTGATAATAAAACCATATTCATGTTGTATAGGTATTAAAGCATCTTTCAACATCCAAGAAAATGAACTGTCATTCTTAGAAATTTGGGGATTAAACCATGTGCTCTGAAGCCTTCTTCATAAACATGACACTATGATGCCGTATCTCCCTGTAATGGTTCTATACTTGTAACAGATAAGAAAATTCCCTGGCTCATTCGTAATAGCTAGCTGCTGTCTGACAACTGTCAAATTTTCTCATTGCTGAGATTTGGAGATTCATCAAAACCAATTGCCAGCTAGACATCTGGTTTTATAAGTTTCTTTAGAAATATAATCAGTAGCCCTGAATGTGGACAGGGTATCCAAAGTACTGAGAATGCCTCAGATTACTCTAATTTTAACTTTTGTGACTGGAGTATTTTTCTAACTCCTGTGAAATCACTATTCCATTCATCCTGTTTGTAACTTACACAGCACTTGTTTTCTCAAGTCTCCTGAAGACCAAAAAGGAAAAAAAAAAAAAGTAATTTTATGTGTTCAGAACTTAATGTACTCCAAACCACTTCCTTGAAGATACCTGCTGTCATCCTGTGAACACATAATAAATACCCCACCCCACCCCCCTGGCAAAATTCAAATATTACTTTTTAAAAACCTCTAATCTAATCACATGAATTCTACAAATTCTCATTTTAAAATTGGCTTATACTTTATATTCAGCTGATACAATTTAAACTCATGGAAGCAGTAGGGTGCCACTTACAACGCCACTTCAAAATACACCTACCCTGTTGGAAGCAACTTGTTCAGGAACTCACTTTCATTTCCACTGCTACTCTTTGCCCCCATAATGGGGCCTCTTGCTGCCTCTGAGTTTCAGTGTCTTTTTGTTATGATCAAGAAAAATTCTAAATACCTTGCCTTCTCTTATATAAGCAATGTTGAAAAGTGAACATATCTGCAATCTATTTAGAAACGACTATTCCAAGGAATTAGAATTGGAGAGAGAGAAGGAAGACCATTACTTTTCTTTTCTTCTTAAATTATTAAGATAATTTAACACTTCTTATAACATGTCAAACAGTGCAGATGTACATGAAGTAGAGATATATTTTTAAACTAGTTTAAAGTATTTTAATTTTTATTTTAAAACTATCACATACTTTCAATTTTGCCAAGTTAGACTTGGGGCTCTTTTGTAGCTTTTCCTAAGTGTGTGTGTGTGTGTGTTACCACTGACAGTCTTTTGAAAAAATTATTTAATTATATGGTTGCCTTGTATTATTATACTTTGTTTTTCCTTTTCCCGCATAGAAGCTCTCATAGCAATAAATGTATTTGATCTTTATTTTATTTTCTTATACCCCTACTTTTCCTGCCTTTTATATTGCCCTTTCATCCTTTTTTCTACTCTTCTAGTTTACAATTATTGTTCTGTTATAGATACCCTTTCCTCCCACGCAAGAGAGAAAGATTAAGTCCTTAGCATAAGCACCCACAGTTTCATAATAGGAACAAGTCTTTAAACGAGGGGTTACAAGCTCAAATTCATTCAGAAACTACGTAGGCAACGAAGTAGTGAAACCTATAGGGCATAAGACACTAAGGAGCAGTGGGGACTGTAGCAAAGTGCATTTGAAAGCCACTTAACTGCATTTAAATTTAACTTTGTACCAACTGAACAAAATATGTACAAGGGCTGAATTCAGCCTTGCAGGGCCATCTGCAACCTCTGCAAGACTTTATTCTCAATCTCATTTTATCTCTCTCCAGACAGAGAGAGTTCAATTGACTTTCTTATTTACACCAGTGGATAAGTGCTACAGCATATATAGTAACACAAAAAAGCAGATAATTTAACATCTGCAGGCAAATGACCTCAGTGTGCATTGCTTTTTCTACAAAATGTATCATTTAACTATAATTTGTTCATGCTAACCATGTATTGAAAATACTTTGTATTCCTCCCAAGCGCAAACAACTCAGTGAGTATAAGGGGCCAGGGAAAGGGAGGGGGATGGATTCATGTAGGAGATGAAATTGACACAGGGGTATAGGAAACATTCATTGAATAAAATTTATGGGATGCCAATGTTTTGGACTAGGCTCCTGGCTCTAACAGACCAGACCAAACCAGAATGGTGTCACTTGTGCTAGGTGCCACATAATCAAACTGAACTTACAAATGGGCCAGTTTAAAAAAAAAAAAAGAGAGAGAGATTTGCAGAAACCACGCAGAAGGCTGGCTGAACCAGGATGATAAGGA
Organism: Pan paniscus; assembly: GCF_029289425.2. NCBI lineage: Eukaryota > Metazoa > Chordata > Mammalia > Primates > Hominidae > Pan > Pan paniscus. The sequence goes on from NC_073249.2 coordinate 150,638,709, forward strand.
AGCCTCCTGTGCTTTAGCCTATACAAGGAAAGTAACCTGAAGTAATATGATGTTAACCAATCATTTTTTGCACTTGCTGTTTCATTGTTCCTGCTCAAGTTGCCTTATGAAAACCACTCTTCTGCCACACCCTGAAGAGGCCCTTGTTGCTTCACAGATGGGATGCGAACGGATTCATGAATCACTAATAAAAGCCAATTAGATCTGTAAGCTCAGTTTGTTGAATTTTTGTTTTCTGACACATTATAGGGGAAAAAAAAACAGCTTAATGTATAATCCGAGACAGTTTAAGGCAGGAAATTCACAGGCAGATAGTGGCATTAACTAGATTCCCAATGCCTATAGGGCAGTCTTGAATTTAGCTTTTGCAGGAGGTTGAACCTGGTAGACTAAAAGCCAACTATCGTCTCTCTCTCACCATTTTCCCATTATTCAGAGGAAGTGATTTTTCATAAAAACAGCTTTTGAAATTTCATCCAATGTAAACTCTGCTCACTGCTTACCAAAAATGGAAACACAAGAGGAGAGTAATTGTCATTTTCTCCTATCACAAAAGAGACTTCAAACAAACTGAATAGGGGAGAGAAATCAAAAACATGGCATGAGACAGTTTTTCCATCCTGATGAAGGGTGAGTCACTAATTCCACAGCAGCTTCCTTAATTGCAGCTAAGCACACCAGTATCCAGCTTAACACTCGTTTCCTTCTCAGAGCATTAGAGCACTATTCTTCCCTGATCCACTTGGATCTAGAAATAGTAACTGTCCTAAGAACAGAGGAAAATCGCATGCTAAATGCTGTATATTTAGCATCTGTATAGCATTTTATGGTTTCAAGGTTTCACAGAACCATTTTTATAATTCCTTCCATCTGCAAAAGCGAAGAAATAAAGTCATTTTCCAAGGTCATAGAGAAAATTACCAGAATGAAAATCCAAATGCATAGCCCCTTCCAGAACATTACTTCATTCACAGAGGGCTTCTACCTCATTTACCACCATTTCCCTCTTCACTGCTGATTGGCCATTGAGGAGCTTTGAGAATCCTTTGAATGATCCCAAGATCTGTGGTGCACACACCATTCTTCCACAGAATCTCACTGGAAGATGCAAGGCAATGCAAGAAAATTGATTGTGCCCAACTACCCATGCCATCTGCTAGAATATTGGAAACTAAGAAAGTCAGAATGCTCTGCAAAGAGGGCCACCTGTGCTAAAAGAGTTAAGGTTGCCTAGTTTTCCTGCCTTACAGTATTGTAAGCCAATTTTATAACTATACATCACCATGGTGATCAGGATTAATGTAATTGCATCAATAATTTTCCTTAGAGGGCAGGCTCCAATTGAACTCATCTAAAATAAAACAAATAGTAAAAGAATGATCTATGTGACCGAATATGAGAAACATTCTAGCAGTGTCATGGAATACCCTAAGAAGTCTGACACTTTACAACATTTTGGGATGGGGTGTGTTGACATAACCTCTTTCCATCTTGCTCTCATGAAAGCTTTGATTCTGTGTCAGTTCGGGTTCATGTGAAGCTTTAATGGTGAAAGCCTTCACATTATAAATGAGCGCCTCCATCTTCATGCAAACCAAAGACATTATGATAGTGTATTTGCCCAGGACTTGAGGGAATTCAGTAACATCCATTTATACTTCCTTATTCAGAAAGGAGGCAGAGCATATTAGTTGTTCCTAATTTACTGAAGGAAGAATGACACAGAAGAATGTATAAGTTGAATATAATTCTAATCATGGGAGTCTAAGGCTTCCGGGATTTTTTAAAGACAAAATTATATTTTCCTCTCTATTTCCTTCAGATTTCCATTCTTTTAGTGTATATATGTGTGTATGTCTATATTTTTGTCTCCTATGAAAATACTGGTTGATAATATTCTAGTATAGTGAGCCAACAGCATTTCTAATACCATGAAGTAAGCAACACAATATGGAAGTGGTAAAATTCTTTTAAATTCTCACTTCTCTACCTCCCCCACTAGTGCATTCTAATCAAAAAGAGAATCTGATTGACTGGCTCATGATAATAGACAGTGATTTAATTTCTGACACATGGCAATAAGGTAGACCTCATCAGCAATCCTTGGTCCATGAGAGATTGCCTTATGATTCTCCACTCGACAAACCTCATTTAAATTGAATGCTGTCACAGAGCGGCTTACCAATTAAATCAAGATGTCTTAATATTACAGAAAAGAGATTCTTAAATGTAATAACAGCATTTCTCAGCTGTGTTTACAGTCTTGGACATTGCTGCTTAAATACCCCCAAGGACAAATTCTGAAAAAATGTCAGTGTGTACAACTGCTGTTCATTGGCTTTGACAGCACATCTCTCTCAGTACTCATAGCATTCAGGAATGAGAGCTTGGTCCCCAGCCCAAGAAATTTAAAAAAAAAAGGGGGGCCATCCTCAAGGGAACTGGTAAAATATAATAGAAATATCATCTGTATTTTCCCAGGCTGGTTAGATAATAGATACACACTTTTTTAAAGTAAACATGAAATAGCTCCCACTTGATAAGTGCTTGCCACATGAAAGAACTTGACTAAACACAACATAAGCATTATCCTATTTATTCCCACAAAACCCTCAAGGTTGGGGAGAGGTCGTTTATATAACAGTAGTAGATTCTGAAGTTCAGATAAGTTAGGCAGATGACCATGAATGAGACATATTATAAAAGCCTTAAGTCAAATCTCTTCTGACTTCTAAAGCTGGCGTCCAAGTGACTATTACAATACAGCCACCCATCCAAATGAACATCGTATACAGGGTCAGATGAGCCACTCCAGGGATGGCCTCTGGCCCTCCATCAGCAATTCTGCATCACTAAATTCCTCACATTTGGTTTTTCTGGTTTTTTTCCCAACATACCAACGCTCCCCACCATCTATCAACAACAACAACAAAAACTGTCACATTTAAAAAGCCCCTTAAACCACACTTTAGACTAATTTGAAACCTGAACATGTTTGCCTTTAGATGGGTGAGATTTAATCATAGTTTTAATCATAATTAGTTCAGCAAATTCCTTCCTTAGGCCCTTTATGGAGTGTATCTTCTGAGTGAGGCACTAAGCAAGGTGCACAGGCAGGACAATCCCCGCTTATCTAGGAGCAGAACGGTTTATAGATGGAAGTATGGTGTAGAGGGAGTTTGAGAGAGGAATAAACAAGAGCAAGAGATTGAAAAATGCATCAGAGGAGACAAGAGTAAGGGATTGGAGCAAGAGAAAAATTTGTGCCCAAAGAAGTATGATAAGAATCATAACAGAAGTCTACGCAAGTTGCCGTGGATCTCAAGGAAGACTTTCCAAGTTCACTTTGGATTGGGGAACTTATAGAATGACTAAGAGTTTACCAAACAGACAAAAGAAAGGGTATTTCAGGGAGAGGAAAGAGAGTGGATGTACAGATGACCATGATGTGAGGAGAGAGCAGTGAAGGGTTTAGTGCTATGTGAGACAAGGCTAGAAAGAGAGGTTGAGGCAAGAATGAGCAGGTCTACAAAAGCGGCCCAAAGATTTCGACCTTATTCTCCAGGCACTGAAGAATAACTGAAGATGTGTGAAAAAAGAACTGGCAGGATAAAGTTTGTGGTTTTGAAAAATGATTCCAGCCGAAATGTAGACAAAGGATTAGAGAAGTTGGGTGTGGAAGAGGCCTTAACTTGTATTATTTAGGAAAGAGAAAGTTTACACTAAGGAGTGGGAATAGAAAGGAAGTCACGTAAATGGACTAAAACTAGTGACATGCGGGTGATAATGGGAGAATTTGCTAATTAAAGTAGTTGTTTAGCCATGATCAGAGGAGGAGAATACATTGTTGAAGGTGGAAAAGGCGATAAAAAAAAGGGTAGGAGAAGTTTGACTTTCAATGTGTGAAAGATGTGCTGCTGGGATTTCTATGTAAAGATGTGTGACAGGCAGGGGAAATTCAGGATGAAGCCCAGAAGAAAGGTACAAATGCAGAAGCTACAAATGCAGATTTTGAAAATCATCAAGTTTGATACCTAAGAGGTTACTGGTGAGTGTCATTGTTTTTTAAGAGAACAATTTAAGTAGAGTGGTTGACTTAAGTCAGAATATGCTAAGTCAAGGAGTGAATAGAAAATAGATTACATTATTAGCAAATTATTGCTAATTATTTTGTATGTGTATTTTTCTCCTGTTTCTCATGCATAGATGCTTCACAGGGCAGGCACCATGACAGACTTCACTTGTATGCTTCATAGCCATGTTGAAGGGAAAAATAAATATGTGCTGAATTGAAAAAGTGGGGTTGAGAGAGAGAGAGAGCCAGTTAGATAAGAAGACCTTTTTTCCAGTCAGCCCTTGGAAGTGTACTTGGAAACTCCTGAGACTGCAGACAATAGTTCTTTCTCTTTCACCTCTGCAAATGAAATTCAGGTTTCCTCCTGGCTGAAGGCCTCTGCTTACTTTCCATGGATTAACGCTTCCAAGTGAGCAGGAATTGACTTGCCAAATAGTCTAATTCACTTGGCTGGTGTGTCTCACTTAAAAAGCCATTAACAAGTCAGACTAGAGGGGTGAGGAATGTCCAATTAAAGCAATTGCTGCAGTGTCCAAATGCCTAGCAGCTGTGCCCTCCTCACACCACCGGCTAGCTGTGAAAATAAGATTTTAACACTTCTTTGCTAGCACAGCCAAAACTTTGTCTGGAAGCCATTGAAGCCTGACAAGAACTGCTTAGAAATTGCAAACCGTCCTATTTTATGTATATGTGTTTTTAAAGACATGAGAGAAACTTCTAAGGATTAGGCTCTGATTCCTTAGATCTGTCACCCAAAGTACAAGTGACAAAAATAAATAAATAAAGTGGGCTTCAACAAAATTAAAATTCATGCTTCAAAAGATACCATCAAGGAAGTGAAAAGACAAACATAAAATGGAAGAAAATGCTTGCAAATCATATATCTGATAAGGAACTTATATTACAGAATATACAAAGCACTCTTACAACTCAACAATTAAAAAAGACAAACAACTCAAAAATGAACAAAGAATTTGAATATGCATTCATCCAAAGATGATATACAAATGGCTAATAAACACATGAAAAGATGTTAAACATTATTAATCAACAGAAAAATGCAAATCAAAACCACAAGACACACTTTATAGTTACTGACATCGCTAAAATAAAAAAGATGGACAATAGTAAGTGTTGACAAGGCTGTCGAGAAATTTTTTCCCTCATACATTTCTGGTAGGATTGTAAAATGATTCAGCCACTTATGAAAACAGTTTGGCAATTAAACATAGACATACCATATGATGCAACACTTTTAAGCCTAAGTATATACCCAAGAGAATTAAAGACACATATATACACAAAACCTGTACATAAATGTTCATAGCAACATTATTAATGACATCCTAAAAGCGGCTATAACTGATGAGTAGAAAAAAAAGACATGGTAACTTTATAGAATGGAATATATGTGGCAATAAAAAGAATGAAGTATTGATACAAGCTACAATATGAATGAACCTCAAAATATTTTGCTAAGTGAAAGAAGCCAGTCACAAAAGCCCAGTCACAAAATCACAAAATTAAAATAAAAAATAAAAAGTCACAATTATATTATTCCACTTATAGAAAATGTATGTCTGGAGTAGGTAAATTTATAAAGACAGAAAGTAGATTAGCAGTTTCTGGGAGAAGAAAGCAAAGGAAAATGTCTATTAATAGATACTTAGTTTGTAGAAGGTTGAAGAAATAAAGCAATTAAAGAGTGGAGACGTTTGCACAATGCTGAGTATACTAAAACCCATTGAACTGTATACTACAAACTGGTGAATGTTATAGTAAGTGAATTTTATCTCTATAAAGCTATAATTTAAAAAAGTAACTTATGACTATATACCCTAATCTCTCAGGGTCACCTCCACAAGTGAAAACATAAACAGTCTTCATTCAGAAAGTAAGAGGGGAACACTAGTCTAAAGAGTATCTTGAAAGCCATGTTAATACAAGGTAAATCGGTACTTTGAGAAGAAATTTATTAGTGCTAGATCTTAGTAACTTCTGGTTTCTAGGCGGCCACAAATGGGATAGTTTCTCAGTCTTCCTAATGTGTCATCCTCTTTCCACCTCTGTCATGTGAACAAACAAAGGAAAAGAAAGAGAGAAGAAGGAAAAGAGGAAATGGGAGAGAAAGAAAAAGGGAAAGAAGGAAAGGGGGAGAAGAGGGAAGAGGTAAAAGGGAAGGAAAAGGAGAGAAGACAAGAGGAGATACGAGGAAAAAACAAGTATTTGGTTCTGAGAGAGAAGTATTGGAAAATACCTGCTTCATATTAGACAGTCAAAATTATGGATCTTCAGCCAAAAACAAAGAAAAATAAAACATTCCTGAAATTAGAATAATGGTTGTTTCCTTTAGAATCTAAGGGGCGGTGATTTGATTAAAGAAAAGCATTAGCTAAGGAAAGGGCTTTAAATAGGAATTGCTAGACTTGAACCCATTTTCCTCATACCAAAGAAGCTAACTGCTCTCAGTTTCCTTAGATAAGATACAGAGAGAAGTTACCTCTTGTAACTGCATACTTAGGGAGATGGTGATATTGAAAAGGCTGTAAAGGAGAAGAAAAATAGTCTCAACTTTGATACTGCAAATACATTTCAGAATTTTTAAAAGAGGGCATCTGGCGAGAGAGGGACCAAGATGGTCAAATAGGAACAGCTCTGGTCTGCAGTTCCCAGCAAGACCAGTGCAGAAAGAGGGTGATTCCTGCATTTCCAGTTGAGGTACCCAGTTCATCTCAATGGGTCTGGTTAGGCAGTGGGTGCAACCCACAGAGAGTGAGCAGAAGCAGGGTGGGGCTTCACTTCACCCAGGAAATGCAAGGAGCCAGAGGACCTCCCTCGCCCAGCCAAGAGAAGCCATGAAGGACTGTGCTACCTGCCCTGGGTACTATGCTTTTCCCACAGATTTTTGCAATCCGCAGATCAGGAGATTCCCTCGTGAGCCTACACCACCAGGGCCCTGGGTTTCATGCACAAAACTGGGCGGCTGTTTGGGCAGACACCAAGCTAGCTGCAGGAGTTTTTTCGTATCCCAGTGGCATCTGGAAACCCACCGAGACAGGAGAACCGTCCACTCCCCTGGAAAGGGGGCTGAAGCCAGGGAGCCAAGTGTTCTCACTCAGCAGGTCCCACTCCCACAGAGCTCAGCAAGCTAAGAACCATTGGCTTGAAATTCTCACTGCCAGCACAGCAGTCTAGAGTCAACCTGAGACCATTGAGCTTGCTAGGGGGAGGGGCATCGGCCATTACTGAGGCTTTAGTGGGCTGTCTTCCCCTGACAGTGCTAAGGACACTGGAAGGTTTGGACTGGGCTGAATTCACCGCAGCATGGCAAAGCAGCTGTGGCCAGACTGCTTCTCTAGATTCCTCCTCACTGGGCAAGACATCTTCAAAGGAAATGCAGCAGCCCCAGTCAGGGGCTTACAGATACAACTCTCATCTTCCTGGGACAGAGCACTTAGGGGGAGGGGTGGCTGTGGTTAAGTCCGCAGTTTCTGTGGACTTAATCTCTCCTGCCTGCTGGCTCTAAAGAGAACAGCTGATCCTGACAAGGAGGATTTTCCCAACAAAGTGCACCAGCTCTGCTAAAGGTCAGACTGCCTCCTCAAGTGGGTGCCTGACCCCTGTGCCTCCTGACTGTGAGAGACCTCCTGACAGGGGTCGATAGAAACCTCATACAGGAGAGATCCAGCTGGCATTAGCCTGGTGCCCCTCTGGGACAAAGCTTCCAGAGGAAGGAGTAAGAAGCAATCTTTGCTGTTCTGCAGCCTCCACTGGTAAAACCTAGGTGAACAAGTTCTGGAGTGGACCTCCAGCAAACTGCAGCAGACCGGCAGAAGAGAGGCCTGTTAGAAGAAAAACTAACAAACAGAAAGCAACAACAACATCAACAAAAAAGACCCCCACACAAAAACCCCATCCAAAGGTCATCAGCCTCAAAGATCAAAGGTAGATAAATCCATGAAGATGAGGAAAAACCAGTGCGAAAATGCTGAAAATTCCAAAAACCACAATTCCACTTCTCCTCTAAATATTCACAACTCCTCTCCAGCAAGGGTACAAAACTGGACAAAGAATGAGATGGATTTGACAGAAGTAGGCTTCAGAAGGTGGGTAATAACAAACTCCTCTGAGCTAAAAGAGCATGTTCGAACCCAATGCAAGGAAGCTAAGCACCTTGATAAAAGGTTACGGGAACTGTTAACTAGAATAACCAGTTTTGAGAGGAGCATAAATGACCTGATGGAGCTGAAAAACACAGCATGAGAACTTCATGAAGCATACACAAGTATCAACAGCCAAATCAAGAGCTCCTAAAGGAAGCACTAAATATGGAAAGGAAAAATCGGTACCAGCCACTGCAAAAATACATCAAAATACAAAAACCAATGACACTATAAAGAAACTGCATCAACTAATGTGCAAAATGACCAGCTAGCATCAAGATGACAGGATCAAATTCACGCATAAAAATACTAACCTTAAAAGTAAATGAGCCAAGTGCCCCAGTTAAAAGATACAGACTGGCAAATTGGATAAAGACTCAAGACCCATTGGTGTTCTGTATCCAGAAGACCGATCTTATGTCAAAGATACACATAGGCTCAAAATAAAGGGATGCAGGAATATTTACCAAGCAAATGGAAAGCCCAAAAAAAAGCAGGAGTTGCAATCCTAGTCTATGAAGAAACAGGCTTTAAGCCAACAAAGATCAAAAAAGACAAAGAAGGGCATTACATGATGGTAAAGGGATCAATGGAACAAGAAAAGCTATATCCTAAATACACATGCACCCAACATAGGAGCACCCAGATTCATAGAGCAAGTTCTTAGAGACTTACGAAAAGACTTAGACTTCCATGCAATAATAGTAAGAGACTTTAACACCCCACTGTCAATATTAGACAGATCAACAACACAGAAAATTAACAACGATATTCAGGACTTCAACTCAGCTATGGAGCAAGTGGACCTAATAAACAACTATAGAACTCTCCACTCCAAATCAGCAGAATATAATTCTTCTCAGCACCACATGGCACTTATTCTAAAATTGACCACATAATTTGAAATAAAACTCTTCTAAGCAAAAGCAAAAGAATGGAAATCATAACAGTCTCTCCAACTACAATGCAATCAAATTAGAACTCAAAACTGCACAACTACATGGAAAGTGAACAACCTGCTTCTGAATGACTCCTGGGTAAATAACAAAATTAAGGCAGAAATTAAGAAGTTCTTTGAAGCCAATGAGAACAAAGAAACAATGTACCAGAATCTCTGGGACACAGGTAAAGTAGTATTAAAAGGGAAATTTATACCATTAAATGCCCACATTGGAAAGCTGGAAAGGCCTCAAAGCTATACCCTAACATCAAAATTAAAAGAACTAGAGAAGCAAGGGCAAATGAATTCAAAGCCTAGCAGAAGACAGGAAATAACTAAGATCAGAGCAGAACTGAAGGAGATAGACCTACAAAAAACCCTTCAAAAAAATCAATGAATCCAGGACCTGTTTTTATGAAAAGATTAACAAAAATAGACCACTAGCTAGACTAATAAAGAAGAAAAGAGAGAAGAATCAAAAGACGCAATCAAAAATGATAAAGGGGATATCCCACTGATCCCACAGAAATGCAAACTACCATCAGAGAATACTATAAACGCCTCTATACAAATAAACTAGAAAATCTAGAAGAAGTGGATAAATTCCTGGATACATACACCCTCCCAAGACTAAACCAGGAAGAAGTCAAATCTCTAAATACACCAATAACAAGTTCTGAAATTGAGGCAGTAATTAATAGCCTACCAGCCAAAAAAAGCCCAGGACCAGATGGATTCACAGAGAAATTCTATCAGAGGTACAAAGAGGAGCTGATACCATTGCTTCTGAAGCTATTCCAAACAATAGGAAAAGAGGGACTCCTCCCTAATACATTTTATGAGGCCAGCATCCTGTGTCTGGCAGAGACACAACAAAAAAAGAAAATTTCAGGCCAATATGCCTGAAGAACATCGATGTGAAAATCCTCAGTAAAATACTGGCAAATCGAATCCAGTAGCATGTCAAAAAACTTATCCACCGTGATGAAGTCAGCTTCATCCCTGGAATACAAGGATGGTTCAACATGCGCTAATCAATAAATGTATTCCATCACATAAACAGAACCAATGACAAAAACCACATGATTATCTCAATAGATGCAGAAAACGCCATTGATAAAATTCAACATTACTTCATGTTAAAAACTCTCAATAAACTAGGTATTGACGGAACGTATCTCAATAAAAGCTATTTATAACAAATCCATAACCAATATCATATTGAATGGACAAAACCTGGAAGCATTCTCTTTCAAAACGGGCACAAGACAAGAATGCCCTCTCTCATCATTCCTATTCAATATAGTATTGGAAGTTCTGGCCGGGGAAATCAGGCAAGAAAAAGAAATAAAGTGTATTCAAATAGGAAGAAAGGAAGACAAATCGTCTCTGTTTGCAGATGACATGATTGTATATTTAGAAAACTCCATCATCTCACCCCAAAAACTCCTTACGCTGATAAGCAACTTTGGCAAGGTCTCAGGATACAAAATCAATGTGCAAAAATCACGAGCATTCCTATATACCAACAATAAACAAGCAGAGAACCAAATCATGAATAAACTCCCATTCACAATTGCTACAAAGAGAATAAAATATCTAGGAATATAACTTACAAGGAACATGAAGGACCTCTTCAAGGAGAACTACAAACCACTGCTCAAATAAATAAGAAAGGACACAAACAAATGAAAAAAAAAATCCATGCTCATGGATAGGAAGAATCAATATTGTGAAAATGGCCATACTGCCCAAAGTAATTTGTAGATTCAATGTCATCCCCATCAAGCTACCACTGACTTTCTTCACAGAATTAGAAAAAACTACTTTAAATTTCATATGGAACAAAAAGGAGCCTGTACAGCCAAGACAATCCTAAGCAAAAAGAGCAAAGCTGGAGGCATCATGCTACCTGACTTCAAACTATACTATAAGACTACAGTAACCAAAAAGCATGGTACTGGTACCAAATGGAATAGACCAAAGGAATAGAACAGAGACCTCAGAAATAACACCACACATCTACAACCATCTGATCTTCAACAAACCTGACACAAACAAGCAATGGGGAAAGGATTTCCTATTTAATAAATGGTACTGGGAAAACTAGCTAGCCATATGCAGAAAACAGAAACTTGACCCCTTCCTTACACCTTATACAAAAATTAACTCAAGGTGAATTAAAGACTTAAATGTAAAACCCCAAACCATAAAAACCCTAGAAGAAAACCTAGGCAGTACCATTCAGGACATAGGCATGGGCAAAGACTTCACGACTAAATCATCAAAAGCAATGGCAACAAAAGCCAAAATTGACAAATGGGATCTAATTAAACTAAAGAGCTTCTGCCTGGCAAAACAAACTATGTCAGAGTGAACAGGCAACCTACAGAATGGGAGAAAATTTTTGCAATCTACCCATCTGACAAAGGGCTAATATCCAGAATCTACAAGGAACTTAAACAAATTTACAAGAAAAAAACAAACGACCCCATCAAAAAGTGGGCGAAGGATATGAAAAGACACTTTTCAAAAGAAGACATGTATGTGGTCAAAAACATATGAAAAAAAGCTCATTATCATGGTCATTAGAGAAATGCAAATCAAAACCACAATGAGATACCAACTCACACCAGTCAGAATGGCGATCATTAAAAAGTCAGGAAACAAGAGATTCTGGAGAGGATGTGGAGAAATATGAACACTTTTACACTGTTGGTGGGAGTGTAAATTAGTTCAACCATTGTGCAAGGCAGTGTGATGATTCCTCAATGATCTAGAACAAGAAATACCATTTGACCCAGCAATCCCATTACTGGGTATATACTAAAAGATTTATAAATCATTCTACTATAAAGACATATGCACACGTATGCTTATTGCAGCACTATTACAATAGCAAATTCTTGGAACCAACCCAAATGCCCATTGATGATGGAATGGATAAAGAAAATGTGGTACATACACACCATGGAATACTATGCAGCCATAAAAAAGAATGAGATCATGTCCTTTGCAGGGACTTGGATGAAACTGGAAACCATCATTCTCAGCATCCTAAAACAGTAACAAAAAACCAAACACAACATGTTCTCACTCATAAGTGGGAGTTGAACAAGGAGAACACATGGACACAGGGAGGGGAACGTCACACAACAGGGCCTGTTGCAGGGTGAGGGGAAAGGGGAGGGAGAGCATTAGGACAAATACCTAATGCAGGCAGGGCTTAATACCTAGATGACGGGTTGATAGGTGCACCAAACCACCATGCCACATGTATACCTGTGTAACAAACCTGCACATTCTGCAAATGTATCCCAGAACTTAAAGTAAAATTTTTTTTAAAAAAAGAAAAGAAAAAGAAGGCATCTGGCAACATCACCCTAACACTTGCTCCCAGCTCTGTTACAGACGTGATGCACTCAGCATGCAGTGACCGCCAAGATCTTCCCCCCAACTCTAGCTCATCCCAGCTAGGAACAAGCACTCCTCTCCCCCAGGGTTTTCCTTTATCTCATTTTCCTCAGTCTACTCTTTTTTTGTGATTAAAAATGTTCTTCCAATCCTTAAAAAAAATGAAAAGAGGAAACAAAATAATTTCTTCCTAAATGAGAAAAATCCAAAGCCATATAGCCTGTGATTGTGGAAGCTGCTTTTGGAATGAAAGGAAAAGGTGGGAGAACAACAGCTAGTATTTGCTGAGTGACTTCTATGTACCAGGCACTATGCATATACGATTTTTAATCCCAATTACAGCCCTGCAAAGTAAGGATGATCAATCCCATTTAGAGAAATCTTGCTTTCTAACTCCTACTACTCAAGACTCACATTCAGAAGTATTACAGGATATCCGCCTGCACAAAATTACAATACTTTATGTCTAGAGCAGGCTGTCCAATAGAAATGTAATGTGAGTCACACACATAATCTTAAATTTTCTGGTAGTCACACTAAAAGTGAAAAAAAGGGAATTCATTTTAATAACGTATTTTATTAACCCACTAGACTCAAGATATTATCATTTCAACATGTAATCAATATTTTTAAATTTTAATGAACCATCTGATATTCTTTTTATATACTAGACCTGTGAAATACAGTTTGTATTTTACACTTACAGAGTATCTTAATTCAGACTATCCACATTTCAGGTACTGCTATAGTTTGGATATTTGTCCCATCCAAATCTCTTATTGAAATTTCATCTCCAGTGTTGGAGATGGGGACTAATGGGAGGTGTTTGGGTCATGGAGGAGAATCCCTCATGAATGGATTAATTCCATTCCTGGGGAAGGGAAAGGGTGATTGAGTTCTCACTGTTTTCATTCCTGCTAGAGCTGGTTGTTTAAGGGAGCTTAGCACTTCCCACCTTTCTCTCTTGCTTCCTCTCTCACTATGTGATCTCTGCACACACTGGTTCTGCTTCACTTTCCACCATGAGTGGAAGCAGTTTGTGGGCCTCATCAGATGCCCAACCTTGAACTTTCCTAGATATCAGAATTGCGAGCCAAAGATACCTTTTCTTCTGTATAAATTACCTATTTTATATATTCCTTTATAGCAACACAAAACAGACTAAGAAAGGTACTCAATAGCAACATATGGCTAGTGACTACTATTTTGGACAGTGAAGCTGTAGAAGACTCTACAAATTTAAAATTATGACATGTACTATCCTAATAATTTTGCACGATAATTCCATGACACATTTTGCAAGTGAGTAACCTGGTAAGCAGGAAGTTAAATAGCTCAACTAAGTCACAGAGATTATTATAATTTTTTTTCAGTAAGAAAGAGAAGGGTTGAATAGGTAAATAAAAAGATTATATAGCTGTTAGGTGTAAAAGTATCTTAAACCTAGTTCTGCTTTTGGTTCAGTGCTCTTTCAAAAGTACCTTACAATTTGGGTTTTTCCAGCGATCTCAGTCAAACTTGGAGATAGATAAAAATGGGTATTAAGGTAGGATAAACTGACAGAACAAAATGACCCCAAATTAAATGGCTTGAAGGCAATAGTTTATTTCCAAATGTTTTGTTTCTGTGTGTGTGCACGTGCATGCTCACAAATGTATCTGTATGTTGTGGGAGGCAATTGGCTCAACAGTCATTCAGGGACTCAGCTGAGGGACAGATCAGCTGACTGGCTTCCAAGATTGCTCTGGGCATCCCCATCCCAGGTGTCTGGAAGGAAGATAAGAACACAGAGAATTGCTTGTAGGAAGTTAATGGCCAAGACTGGAAATGGCACACATCACTTCTACTTACATTCCATACCCGTGAACACTTAGTCTGATGGCCACACTTAACTATAAAAAGGCTGAGAAATGGAGAAGACATGATCAGACTAAAGGGGAACAAGAGAATGGATTTGGCTGGACAGTTAGCAGTTTGTGTTCAGCATTAGAGAACTAAATATAAGTCTGCCAGGAAGTGAGACAGAATTGCTGGTAAAAAGTAAAACAAGTTAGAAACTTTATAGAGACCTGAAAGAGGAGAAGAGACAGGCATTTTTAAGCAGTTCTATGTAAACCATCGTACTACATATTTTATTCTTTCCAGCATACCACATCACTAGTGAAAAACTAACAGTGAATATATGTATATATGCCATTTATTGAATGCTTGTACAGCAAGACACTGTACTATGTATTATACCTATGTTATCTTATTTAATTTTCCTAGCAACTTTTTCAAGGTCATGAGGCTAAGTTAGTAATAGTTCTTGGATTTGAACTCACCTCTGACTCCAAAGTGCATACTCCTTTTCCAGAATTAATTTATCAATGGCTACCTTAATAGGAAAAGGCAGAAATGCAAAAGAGGCTAAAGCATTGTGCCTGGGAGGTGAGAATAAAGAGTAAATGAATGAGAATAATTCAGAAGAAAAAGATTAAGGAGGTAACAGACTAAACTTCTATTAGCCTAGGGCCTTCTTTGCATCTTATCTCAGCCCTGCATCCAATTTCATAACAAAGTTGTGGTTGGAAGTTGATGTTTCCGTACCATATAATTCAGTGCTCCTCTGATATAGTTTGGATGTTTGTCCCCTCCAAATCTCATGTTGAAATATGATCCCTGATGTTGGAGGTAGACCTAGTGGGAGGTGCTGGGTCACAGGGGCAGATCTCTCGTGAATGGCTTGGTGCCTCCCTTGCAGTAATGAGTGAGTTCCTGCTCTATTTGTTCATGCAAGACTGTTTGTTTAAAGAGTCTGGCATCTTCTCCCTTCCCACTTGCTCCCTCTCTCACCATGTGACACACCTGCTCCCCCTTTGCCTTCTGCCAGGAGTAAAATCTTCCTGAGGTCCTGACCAAAAGCACACACTGGCACCATTGTTTCCTGTACACTCTGCAAAATCACGAGCCAAAATAAAACTTTTTTTTTATTATAAATAACTTAACTTCAGGTATTCCTTTATAGCAATGCAAAATGGATTAATACATCCTCCCTCCACATCCTTCCCCCTTCCTTCATGGAAGAGGAGTATTGTCACTGACTGGTCAAGTTCAAGGATGCTGACTTGGGCCATATATTCAAAAACTAGGGTGCTAGAAGAAAGAGCATCACCCTTCTATCTTTTCTCTCCATGTGACCAGGATGATAATAAGGCTGGATCACTCCCTTCAGATGCTTCCTTCAAGGAGGCTAGAGAAGTGAAAAGGACAAGAGGCTCCCCCAGGACTCCAGGCCTGAGAACCCCAGGAGACAGCTGATGGCCCAAGCCCACTCTGCCTATATTCTATGCCAATGGAGCCCAGCAGCCCCTTGCTTTTGTGCTCATTTCTATCTTACTGGGCCTTATCTTTTTAAACAGTTAAAAAAAAAAGGTTAGTGGGAAACAGGCTTAGTGGAAAAGTAAGGCTGCTTATCTAAACTGTCCCAGATTGAGAAAGACTTTAAATACCTGAATAAAAATTGTGAACCAAAAAAAATCCCTAGACGTTGTCAGTAAGTGTAGGATCCATCATATTTGCATGTGATATTTCCTGCCCGAGGAAAATAATCTATCTCACACCTACTTCAACTCTTCCACCTGAGAAAAATCCTGCTCATACTGTATAATTGAAGTCCAATTTCCTCGCTTTAATAAAAGCCCCCTCTCCCCTCCTCTCCAAAGCTGGTTCCTTCCCCCTCTGAACTCTCACTGCTCTCTGCCTATTGTCTACAGAGGCAATGGCACTGCATTACAATTAGTTATGGCTGCATCATCCGTCTCCTCAGCTAAATTGTTGAGCTTCTGGACACAGTATGTCTCGGTATGTCCAGTGCCTAGCCCTGGGCATAGCGGGAAAAATACCCTCAACAAATGTCTGTGGATGTACTAACAAATAAAAGCTTAAAATACCCCGTAATGGCCTGCCTGGTATTTGGCATCTCCTGGCTAAAGATTGACTCATGCTGTGGGCATCCTCTTGCGCATTTTTCACTCTCCATAATGGCCTCTTCTTATCATGCATTTTATTGATCTGTCTGAGTGATGAAATTTATTATTTATTACATTTCTGTAATAGCTTTGCTTCAAAGAGCACGGCAGGATATGTAGAGAATCCAAGGCAATAGCCAGGAAGACCAAAACAAAGGAAGCACAGTGTGGGAACTAGAGAGAAAAGGTAGAAGGTGCGGGCTGGGAAGAAATTGCAAGGGAAAGGCATTGCCAGAAAAGTAGCAGCTAGGACAGGCTCCTGGGGGCCCTGTGCCAGTGCCAGTGTCAGCCCAGCCCCCATCCACACCAGGCTTGTTGGACAGTTTGACAGGAGAAATAATTCGGAAAGCACTTTGAAATGTTAAAAGCATCCTCCAAATGCAAAGTAATGTTATTCCATTATCATTAATCAACATCAATGTAATTCATTCAAAAGCAGGAAGTATTTCATATCCAGGCAAGTGAGGTGGAGAGTTTGAAGTATCTATCTTCCTCTGCTAGACTATATGCTCTTCTAAATCGAGAAGATATTCATTTTTTGCACATGATAGGTGTTTAACAAAACTTTCCACATGACACTGAAACCAGCGTTTCCATCTCCAGAAATATTTTTTTTCTATCTAGAATCCTGGTGAGGGGCTGGGTATTAAACATCCTATAAATAACTTCCTTTTATTCTAGTCTGAATTCCCATGAGAAATGGCCCTAAGAGAAAATAACTGGGTTTTTTTCCCTCCATTTACAGTGATTACCTTACAGATTTTTAGACTATGACATCCATTAAACTTCTACCTTATTTCTGAAAAATCAGGCATGGCTTGATATAGGGAAGTATATGTCAAACCTTTCATCTTTTTGAATGGCCTCTTCAATGAACCTAAAGGCTTAGCTAAAGTGGCCTTCATCTCCTCTCACTGCATTAAAGAATTCCACACCAGGCGTATGTAATCCCAGCATTTTGAGGCCAAGGCGGGTGAATCACTTGAGGTCAGGAGTTTCAGACCAGCCTGGCCAACCCAGTGAAACACTGCCTTTACTAAAAACACAAAAATTAGCCCAGCGTGGTGGCGGGCATCTGTAGTCCCAGCCACCTGGGAGGCTGAGGCAGGAGAATCCCTTGAACCCAAGAGACAGATGTTGCAGTGAGCAAAGATTGCGCCACTGCACTCTTGCCTGGGTGGGGAGAATATAAAAAACAGAATTCTTCAATGATTCATTGATCCCAAGTAAGTTATTTCACACCCGCATCATAAACCTGAATCTTCCTCACCGTGGCCCCGTGAATCTTGCCTGGCCCCGTAGCCTATCCCCTTAGCACACTCTCTAAACTAACTGTGAGCTCTTTGAAGGCAGGAGCAAGGTTTTATTGGACAGGGATTCCTAGCACAGGTTCAGGGACTCTGTTCACTGAATGTTAACTAAATCAGGTACCTGCCACTGTCTTAAAGTAATTATTGACAAGATCAAAATGACTATCTTTTATCTGTTGAATTGGCAGTTTTTATCCATAGCTAAGCTTCCTATCTAAAAAATTATTTTAGAACCTTGATTATGCAAACTCAATACATTATACGGAAGACTGCATTTGCACACAAAAACTAAAGTAAGGAGGTATGAATTTTTAAAACCTTCTTCCATTATTCAAAGAGTTTCACCATCAAGTAGAGATTATAGTCTTGTTTATAATCATAAACAAGTTGTGAAGCCTCAGGTACATCAAAATCTTTTCACCTCTCTAAGTTTCAGATTACCCATTTGTAAACTGAAGATACTGGAGATAAAAAACACACTTTGAAGGTTTCTACGAGGATTAGAAGTTTTTGACAATATAGTGTCTGACACTTAGTAGGTTCTCAAGTAGTAATCATTGCTTATGTTGTTATCCTTTAAGACATCTACTTACTAATAATAATTAGAGCAAACCCTCACATAGCAATTTATGTACTCATTTAATCCACACCAAACCATGTGAGGTGGTGTCATGGGTTGAATTATATTCTTCCAAAACTCGTATGTTGAAATCCTAAACCCCAATACCTCAGAGTCTGACCTTATTTAGAAGTAGGGCCATTGTAGATATAATTTGTTATATTAAAATTAGGTTGGCCGGGTGCGGTAGCTCACGCTTGTAATCCTAGCACTTTGGGAGGCCGAGGCGGGCGGATCACCTGAGGTCAGGGGTTCGGGACTAGCCTGGCCAACATAGCGAAACCCTGTCTCTATTAAAAATACACAAAAAATTAGCCAGGCATGGTGGTGTGCGTCTGTAATCCCAGCTACTCAGGAGGCTGAGGCAAGAGAATCGCTTCAGCCTGGGAGGCGGAGGTTGCAGTGAACCGAGATCACATCCTTGCACTCCAGCCTGGGCAACAGAGTGGGACTCTGTCTAAAAACAAACAAACAAACAAACAAAAAACAAAATGAGGTCATAGTGGAGTAGGATGGGTACCTGTTCCAACATGACTGGTACCATTGTTAAAAGGGGAAACGGGACACAGGCATACACAGGGGAGAACACCATGTGAAGATGAAGGCAGAGATCAGGAACACCAAAGATTCCCAGCACACAGCCAGGAGCCCTGAGAAAGAAAACAGTGCTGTGACACTTCGATCTCGGATGCCTAGTCTGTAGAATTGTGACACAGTAAGTTTCTCATTTAAGTCACCCAGTTTGTGGTACCTTGTTACCATAGCCCTAGTAAACTATTGCAGGTGGGTATTCCTATGATTCCCATTTTAAAGATAGGGAAACTGAGGCATTTGAATGAATTTATCCATTATATCAAATGAGAGAAATAACCTAAGAAATAACCTTGGCTTTTGTAGGCATTCAATGTAGGCAAATTTTATTGTATTTTATTTTACTTATTTATTTTGAGACAGGATCTTGCTCTGTTGCCCAGGCTGGAGTGCAGTGGCACCATCATGGATCACTGCAGCCTCGATCTCTCAGGCTCAGGTGATCCTCCCACCTTAGCTGCCCAAGTAGCTTGGACTACAGGCAGGCACCACCATGCCTGGGTATTATTTTTAATTTTTTGTAGAGATGGGTTCTCACCATACTGCCCAGGCTAGACTTGAACTTTTGGGCTCAAGCGATCCTCCTGTCTCAGTCTCCCAAAGTGCTGGGATTACAGGCATGAGCCACCAGACCTGACTTGGGCAAATGTTAGCACTTGACACTCACATGTGTGCTTTTGGGTGCTAAAATTTGGGGAGTAATCCTTTTTTCCTTTTTGAACAATAGCTCTGAACAGTTTTTGTTTTTCCTTTGGAAACCAGAGGCCATCAGCTGAGTGACTGACTCTTGGCACCTCCTACACAGCAATGCCCAAATGTGAGGCCCTGCTACTTTGAGTTTAACCACCAGCGACTCTGTAGAGAAGCTGAAGCCCACACTCCTTGGTTCTTTGCAGAGGTGGACTATATTTGGGAAAAAGGCAATGTTAGCATCTGATTATCTAGGTAGAGCCCTCTCAGGTACTTTTGTGAAGGACTCTTTGCAATGTAAATTTGATTGATTTGCTATTATTTCTTGTATTCTTCATCTTCCATAGACCCTTTGGGAGGAAAAGAAAGGAATCCACTCATTCCTGATAAATTGATCCTAGAAACTCTGTTTAGAAAGCTGAGATTGACTATTCCATTTTATAAAACAACAACTTTTCAGAGCAACAACAAAATGTTTCTCATGGCTGCCTCTATTTACTAAAAAATGTGTTTTGAAGATTGAATTTTCTTGGAATTGCTACATGGAGAAATTCAGGTGTAGAGCCCAGGTTATGGCATAAGAGCAAGGGATTCTTGTCCAGATAGTCACATGAAGATATGTAGCACATAAGGCTTTAGCTAGAGATAGGCATCAGCCTTCCTGCTATGACTTGCATGGGTTTGCAAAGCACACAGTTCCAAATTGCTTCCCACTGGCATGTGAGAGATCCTGAAGTCCCACTGGAAAAGACCCAGTCCTTTGAGAAATGTCTCTGAATGGGCATTAAAATGCAAACACTCATTCCTCCAACCCAAGAGCAGAAATTTCCCTTGAAGCACTCCTTCACTAACAATGAAACCAAAGAGGTGGGATCTCAGATCCTAGAAGGGGGACAGAGCAGTTTAGGAGAATCTAGGCCACTACCGGGCGAGGGTACAGAGAAATTTGGGAGGATGGGAAGCAGTAAAGCACCTGGAGGGAAGCAGAGGTTCAGAGAGCTGAATGAAGGGCAAGGAAGCAAGGTGGTAAGGTGGATAAAAGCACACGCTTCATTATCGCACAAACCTGGGTATAAGTCAGCGCTCTCACACCTAATAATTTTATGTTCTTGGACTAATTATTTAACCTCTCAACCTATATTTTCACATTTATTTAATAAAAATATCAATTGGCAGTAATTCTTAGATTTTTTCATTATTGTCCCTCTAAGGACACTTTTTAGACATTTTTTCTAATTGCTCCCCCACATAAAATTTTAATATCACAGATATACTGTGTATCTGTTTGTATACTGCACATGTATCTGTGCTTTATATATACAAAAAGTATATGGTTGTTGTTAAAAGTAAATGGTATTTCCTCCCAGACTTCACCACTACTGTAATATATCCATGTAACAAAATTGCACTTGTACCCCTAAGTTTATTTAAATAAACATAAATACATAGATAAGTATCTAATATAAAGACTAATGCAGAAAGAAAAAGAGTAAATGATATACTGTAGATGAAGTTCTTAGCAACGGGGATGCTACTCAAAATACTTAACAATAGGCATTACACTGGCACTACTAATCAAGCATTGGGACTGCCCATTTAGGCTGGATAAATGCTTTAAAAACTGTCCAACCATACCAGTGCATGCCCTTTGTGGTGGATTAAACTATAGGTCACAATTCTTCACTGTCCTGTAGAGATACCTAGGCCTTCCCTTGGCCTTGTGGTTGGTGGATGCCCTTCCCTACTCCTTGTTTTTGGGCTTACTTGTATGCTTGTTTAGGTCGAAGCATGTTAGATTATTCTCAACTGAAACTTGTAAAGTTTTTTATAATGCTGCTGCTAATCCACATCCCATTCATCCTATCCCTTTGCAAGTGAACCTTTGCAATCACAAGCAGGTCTTCATTATAACTCTCTTAATGTGAATCATATCAGATACCACCAAATCTAACTAAACTGGCCTCTGGTTTTAATGGTAATAGTTGTAATATTAATATTATTATTACTGTAGAAGAATTTCAGAGGAGGTGAAGGAAGGAAGTAATGAGGAAGAATGGGTGTGGTAACAATGAACATGTATCGAACATTGACTATTTAATAGATTCTCTTCCAGTCCCTTTAGAGACTGTTTTTTGAGCCTATAGCAGTCCTGTAAGGCAGGCATTTCTCATGTACCTGTGTCTCAGAGACTTGATGAGGTTAAGTACAGTGTCCAAAGTCACATGGTTCCTAGGTGGTAAAGCCAGGAGTTGCTCCAACTTCAAAGCCCAGGACTGTGTAAAGACAGCCTCCTGGATTACACACTCAGCTGACAGTGGCTCATCTCCATCTCGGTCTATCTCTACTTGACCGGCTCCTGCAAACCACTGGGGCCCTGCTTTAACGCTCAAGTCAAGAGTTCATTATTGCTCAACCACAGCTTTTTCTGGTGGCTTCTTCAACAACACAGGTTACCCTGATGGAGGAGAAACAACAGTCATCCAGCACTAAGGGGCAGGGACTTGGTGATGGGGAGCACAGGGAGCTGTGATACAGTTCAACAACAGCCCCGCCATCTGAGGGAAGAGGAAGGACTTAAGGAGAGGACCTTCTCCGGTCAGATGAATTGCACAAAGGAGCCTTTCCGGGGAGGATCCATTAGAAAAAGGACCCCTTACTCCCAGATGGCCAGAGCACAGGCTTGGTCCCACCTGAGTGGAATCCAGATGGGCTCTGGATTCCAGCCCACTCTGGCAAGGCCCTTTGTTCGAACCCAATTTGCCCATCTGGACCCAGCAGCCCTGGAGTGGGGTGAGTGGACCTCCCTGTAGATCACCCAGTACTATTCCCTCCAACACCACCAGGGTAAGCCTAGCTGACAACACAGAAATAAGCTCAGAGGCCACCATACAATGGATAAATACTATAAACTCTGGAAAAGTATACTTCCTTGAACTACATCAGTCATAGACAGGGATCTTTTCAATATTGTTGGTTACTGATGTTTCTTTCTGTCCAGTGTCAACCACTATAGGTAAAACAATTCTGAACATGCTTTCTGTAAAGTGGTACAGTGTGCCGCAGAGTGAGGTTCTGGTACCAGACTTCATGGTATCAAAGGCTGGCTCTGTTTGTCCAAGCCATATGACCTTGGATAAGTGAAGTTTCTCCCTTGAAAAATGAGAATGGTAGAAACTACCTCGAAGCCTTGTTGTCAAAATTCAGTTAGGTGTTTCAGCTATCACACAGAACAAATCACCTCAGTTATGAATGGCTTAAAACAACACCACTTCAAAAAGTTAAAAAATAGAATTACCATATAATCTGGCAATTCCACTTCTGGGAATATCCACAAGAATCTAAAGCAGGGTCTCAAAGAGATATCTGCACACCCATGTTTTTAGCAGCATTATTTACAACAGCCATTTGGATAAAGGCAACACGTGTCCACTGACAGATGAATGGATGAACAAAAAGTGACATACACCTATAGTGGATATTATTCAGCCTCACAAAGGTGGATATTCTGATACATGCTACAACATGGATAAAACTTGAGGGACATTATCCTTAATGAAATAAGCCAGTCACATAAAGATATAGCATGATTTCACTTGTATGAGGAGGTATCAAGAATAGTCAAGCTCACAGAAACAGAAAGTAAAATGGTAATTGTGAGGGAATGGCAGGAGGGAGAAACAGAAGTTGTTGTTTACTGGGTATAGAGTTTCAGTTCTACAAGATGAAAACGTTTTGGAGATTAATCGTACAACAATGTGAATATACTTAATACTGCTGAATTGTACACTTAAAAAGGGTTAACAAGGTAAATTTTATGTTCTGTGTATTTTACTACAATTAACGATAAAATTAAAAAGTTAAAATTTTTTTAAAAAACAAACATTTGCTTGGTTTATAATTCTGTGGGGTACCATTTGGTTTGGGTCTTGCCTGCAGCCATCTGTTAGCTCAGCTGGACCTGGGTTGTTCAAGATGGCCTCACTTGCACATCAGGGGGTTGTGCTAGTTCTGTGGCTGAGCCTCTTCCCTCCATGGTCATTCATCCCAGCTCTGGGTTCCAAGAAGCTGAGAGAGAAAGCAGCAGTGTCTCCCAAGGCCTTGTCTTGCAAAATATCACCTTCACCACAGTTTATTCATCATAGAAAGTCAAAGGGCCAGACCAGATTCAGAGAAGGGGAAAATAGACTTCCCTCACAGAAGGAGGTGGGGCAGACAGCAAATTTACATTGCAAATGTGCATGCATAAACAATGAAAGATTATTACTGTGATCTCTATAAATAATCTAACACTTAAAATAACAGAAGTAAAGCACTAAGGACAGTGCACATAGTAAGCACTTAATAAACAGTTATTGTTTTATTGTTGTTACAATTCTTAAAATTCCAGGAATGTTTGCCAACTGGCAAATGAGTTGATTCTGATACCTTTCTAATGTATTTCTTCTAATCAAAGAGAAAAGGAAAAGGCATCAGTTACTAACAGGAGTCTATATTTCACAACTAAAGTCTTAAATACACACACACATACATATATAGGTATATTAAAGCAAACCTACAAGACTACAGTATGAAATTTAATAATACTAATCTCATACTTTTCCTATAAATTGATTCAATTCAGTAGACTTACCTAATCATAACAACATAGAATTAAATTACTTTGAAAAAATACTTGGACTCTAGTATATTGCCATAGGACCCTAAAAACTCAGCTAATAAAATAAAAGATAATTTGAAAATAATGTAGATCTTTCATCATGAACAGTATTTAAGTATTTTTTGCATCCTTCTTTTCTTTCATCCTATTAAAGCTCCATAATTACAATTCTCAAATATAGTAATAACAGAGAGAACACAGATAATGAACTCTACGTAGTAGAAACCAAATATAATAACAAAATAAGGTGTGATATGCTTTCAAACTGTTCTTAGGCAATTGGTCTAACTTCTCATCTTAACGCTTATATGTACTCCTTAAGGTTTGGGAAGAGGTCACTGCTGAAATGTCATTGAATTTTCATTAGAAAAAGATAAAGAAATAACTTGGCTTTGTTTTTCACTCCTGTTGTACTGCATTCTATTATCAGCAGAAACAAAAGTATGAGGAAGTTGGAGTTTCTAAGCTAAGTCATCTATAAGCAAGTGCTAGCCCTTCAGTGACCCACTAATCTCAGATCTCCTATTTCCAAATCTTTTGAGGATAATGTTTGAAAAGGTTTTCCTTTATAGTTTTACATTTTAAAAAAAGAAAAGCTGTTGGCCATTGATCTCTGTTGCAAAGAGGCCCCTCTGCTCCTCCCTACTGGGCGCCATGTGAATGGGGTTCACCGTGAGATGGTAATACCTAATGCATGCGTTGACATTTAGCAATGTGCTTTACTGCTCTGCCCTTTCCACACGTGGAACAGCAAGTGGGAGCAAGGCTGCATCTCTCACAGGTCAGCCACAGCCCCCACCCTAAAGCTAGGAAATGCTAATGTACCCGAAGGAACAATAGCTACATGGAATCACCTACCTACAGAGACCATGAAATTAAAACGTGGTCCTGGACAATATCATTTCTTGCCCAACTAGGCCCTCTGGAAATAAACAAAGACCAACCAAATGAGAACAAGCAAAGGCTATTTATTCTGAGCTTGCTAGAGGCAGGGAGTCAGCCACACTGTCACTTGCATTTTGGCAGAGACACAAAGGCAGGAAGAGAAGTGGGAAAGCTTTGTCCTGAAAAAAAGGAAGGTTTCAGATGTGCCCTAATTAAAGGTTATGGGTGCAGGGAAGCTGTAGGTGGTCTAACAGGAAGTGGGGCATCCTGTCTGATTTGTTAGGGGTGTGTTATTTGGCTGTCTCTCGTTCATCCTAAGTTAAAAATGGGGACAAAAAATTAAGGAAGCTGCCAGTTATTGATCAAGTCCTGGCCACTTGGGGTCAATTGTTGAAGTTATTGTTTAGCTTCCTAGATGGTTACTGGAGATTGCAATCTGACTTGTTACAAGTCTAACTCATGGCAGGCTAGCTTTCTGGGTTCTTTATTGAGAATAAGGAGTCAGTTTCCTGGGCGGGTTGCTGCAGGTTGTGGGTCAGGGTTCTATTTTCATATAGGGTCTGGCCATTGTCCATTCATATAATCAGTCTCTCAGCCCTAAATGAAACCAGAGCGGGCCCATGAGCATTAGCCTGGTGAGTCTACTCTGAATGTGCTAAACCCTGTCTGTGGATGGCTCCTTCTCCAACCTGCACTATTCTCTCCTCAGATATCCATCAACGTTAATCACCTGAAGATGACCATCAATGCGCAGGGTCCTGACTGGCATGACCTTCTCCGGGCAGAAACCATTGTTTATGTTGCTTCATTTCAAATTTACAAACTAAGAAATACATGGCAAACAATTTGAATCTAAAAATTTACAGTCAGCTAAAATAAAAGGGGTTACACACTTTATGTTTTCTGACAGAAGAAAGTACAACTTATTTACAGCGATAACATTTTTCCTGGAAGTAAATCAAGTGAGTTGTCCGAGAAATTGATAATTAAAAAATAATTTGTAAGACTGGCATAATAGTTCCTCTAGAGCTCTGAGACCCGCTTCCTACCGGGTTTTAAAATGTGCTGCTGTGGTTTGACCTAGAGTACAAAGTAGACAAGGAAATGTGGTGGATTAAAGCAGACAGAAAGTAGGGCAGAAATGAATTTGAAAGGGGGCTTCACATGGTTTGCCCCAAACTGATCTTTCTTCGCAAGGTTACTGGGCCACCTAAGAATTAACCTGGTTAATACAAGTATTTAAGGAAAAGAATCAGATTTGTGCCATAAACTTCTCAGATTAGTGGAAGATAGAGGACAGCCAGAATATATGAATAAGTGTGTGAGAGAAAGCTACACTTTAGTGGCAGAGATTGTTCTTACAGGAATCATGATTTGATAATAGTATCACTGAAACCACAGGGCTTTGCTTAAAATTTGGCACCCTTGAACTATAATGTTCTAGAACACTTTTAGTGGTAGGCAAACTTCTGTGTAATGGTCTATTTCATATTTCAATAGGAAAATTTATCCTAGTCTAGAGCAAACGTATTTTGCTGCAATAGCCATCTTTCTGTCTTGACTCCTAACCTCAATTCTCTTGGGCCTGAAGCTAATTGTAGCTGATTGGTGTTTACTTCCAGATACACACTTTGCTAACAAAGTAATGAAATTAAATGTTCCACAAATGAGTACTTGCAGGTTTTAGACTTTTTTTTCCCTGAACACAGAATCTAGAAACCACATCCCTTACAAAAGGAGCTCAGCACAATATTTCCCAAGCTTTCCATACAGTCACAGCTGCAAATCTTGTGCAGCACTTGAGATACATGCTATATGGTCACATGAGAGCAAATAATACTAGAAATATCCCAGTGAGTTAGTAGGTGCTGATTATTACTGTAATTGAACTTCTAAAAAGAGCAACGAGGAAGTTTTGAAATTTTCTTCCCTAGAGACTTTTAAACTATAAGTCAGAAATTCGCACAGTCAATGTTAGGGTACAGACTAAACTATTGTTAAAATACATTCCAGTAAGTGGGATTTAAATACAGATGAGTGCTTGACACAATAACACATTTGCATTTATCTTAGAATAAAAATTCTAAACATCCTCTACAATTTTAATTTATTTTGCAAAGATTTACTGAGAACTGTCTCTGTGCTAGGCACCAAGTTGGTGATAAAGATACAAAGGTAGATAAATACAGTCCCTGCCCTCAAGTGCTTCACTGTCTAGAAGGAAATTGAACTGGACAAATAAACAAATAGCTTTAAAACAATGTGCTCAATTCCACAAGAAAGATTGATCCTGAAGTTCCCAGGACCTCTAATGAGAATGCAATTAATTCTTGCTCGAAGGACCAGAAAAGGCTGACATTCAGGCATAGCACCACCACCATGCTGGTTGTTTACAGCCAGTGTTCATTTTGATTGATCAGGGCCATAGCACTCCTGAATGCAGAGGTGGAAGGCAAGCTGAAGAAGGGAATTCCAGGGTACAGAACTTTTTAAAAATTGAAATACACTTCTTGCATTTACCTGTCCATTTGTACCATCAATTAGCAATTACAGTTGCATCTGGTTTTGATTTACACTAGGAACTCAAATCACTTTTGGAAAAAACAGCAGCAACAACAACAAAAACCTGTATTCTTGTGGATCAAGAAATATTTATCTTTTTATCATGAAAGCCAGTTAAACCCATCCTAGAAACTGAAATTACTCTCTCATGTTTCCAGTTGTTGGGAATCCAGTTGATAAAGTTTCAATCAGTGTCCCCACCTAAATCTCATGTCGAATTGTAATCCCCAATGTTGGAGGTGAGGAGGTGATTGGAAATGGGTGTGTGTAGGCGGGGTGGATCCTCCCTGAATAGTTTAGTACCATCCCCTTGGTTCTGTTCTTGTGATAGTGAGTGAGTTCTCTCGTGAGATCTGGTTGTTTAAAGGTGTGGCACCCCACCCCCAACTCTCTCTCTTCCTCCTGCTCCTGGGATGTAAGATGCCTGTTCCCCCTTTGCCTTCCAACATGATTTGAAGTTTCCTGAGGCCTCCCCAGAACCACAAGCCACTCTGCTTCCCGTACAGCCTGCAGAATAGTGAGCCAATTAAACCTCTTTTCTTTATAAATTTCCCACTCTCAGGCATTTCTTGATAGCAATGCAAGAATGGACTAATACACCAGTAAAATTCCATTTGCCATCACTGATAAATTCCTAATAACTGAATTTGTAAGCCCTGTTAATTGAATTCAATCCTCTAGAAGAAAAAACAGGTTACTCCAACTAGACCAAAGGAAGCCATGAAGGCTCCCTTGGAGAGCAAACAGGCCCCACAAAAGGGGCATCCCCTCCGTGGATTAGCACTAAATGCCAGGGCAAATATCAATCACAGATGTACCTTAGGAGATAGTCAAAGGAAATTCTCTTTTTCAGAAGAAACATACAGCATTAAGTCAAATTTCAGTATTTCACACCCTCTACTATCTGCCAGACAAGAAGGAAAACCCTGAGCGTGGTGTTTTATACCCACAGTCTGGGTGCAATTGATTTACTTTCACTGGAATCATTCATCTATCTGGACGGAAAACATAAATGTCAAAAGCAGCCATAATATATCTGCACCAATAAAGTCATCAGTTATGCTTTCATACCACATAGAGAGAGAAGACTTTATTAACCTTCATGAGGATTAAATGCAAAAATAACATTAAAGAAAATATTTAGTAGTATTTTGGGTGACAGGTGTGTGAATTGGTGAAGTCCAGTGAAATGAGGCTAGTAAGTAATAATTGGGGTCTTAAGCTGAGTAGAAAAAGCAAAAAAATGGGCTCTTAAAATGGCTCTTTTCAAATCTTAAATCCTGTAGTTCCCATACAACACTCATTGCCTCTCATCTCAATTTGTCATCATTTCATCTCTATTGTGCAACTCATGGATGCATGTAACTTATTAGCCAACTATTTCCCCCACTTTTGCACTAGCTTTTAGGTTAAGTAATATTATCTCCTTACAAAATGAGAGAACATTACCTAGGCTCTCTAAATACAGTGAAGCATATGGCAGGTTAGAAGCCAGCTCCTGAATAAACAGTAACACAGAAAACGTTCCCTTTGGTGGCCTTAAATGCTATTGGGTTGGTGGAGGTGGGGGCAGGGAGTTCTTTCCTCTCTTTAATGGGTTTGTTTTCCTCCTCATGTCCCTACCAGCTCTGTTTCTCATCTTCATCAATGGCTATTCTCAAAAAGAAACTTCTGATAGACTAATTCAGACAAATACACACATCACTTAAAAAGCACAATACATTCTTCACAAGGGACCAAGCCATAAGCTAAAGTCACAGGTTTCCAATTATGAAATTTCTGCATCTATATATAGAAATGGGGACTAGGGAGAGACTGTTCTTTGAATATAAGGCATAAGATTCAAATATCAGATTAAATCTCATTTCTAGAAATTTAGAGGCCTTTTAAAGCCTTTCAGCATAAAGAATTCTGTTGTATCAAATACCCTTTGAAATAAGGATGGCTTTGCCTTGTAGATTAGCAGGTGGGTACTGTTTCTCAGTGGACAGAAAAAAAAAAGAGGGCTTCAGAAGAGTATTACAAGTGTCACTGCAATGGCTGCTGCTCAATTCGTGTTCCCAATCCACAAATCAGGAAGCAGCCATCTGCCTAGGTAGCTCCCACTCCTATAATACCAGGCTGACATCCATGCAGTCTGAAATAAACCATGCTGATCCCCCTGGGTTTTCTGCTGTCATCAGATGATCACAATAGCAACTAAATCTCCAGGGGACCACAACTCCAGACCAGATCTCTTTTTGTTAAAGGGTTCACCAACCTGCCAAAGTCACTTGGTGAGAAAACTGCATTTTAATACAAGACAAAGGCTACCTTACCATGGAGAACTTTTTATCAGGCTGATTTAAGGGAAATATTTCTATCCACCTAGGCCCTTTGTCTCTTTGGAGATATACTTAGAAGCTTATAACTACCAAAATCAATCTCCAGCACCAGAAATCTTTGGTTTCATAAAACTTAGAGGTATTTGTTATACTCTGTTTGTGTTGAAGAAAGAATCAATTTACTATTACTTAACATAGGAGACTGAGATACCTCATCCAGGGGACAGGCAACTTGATGTCCAGATTATGTAAATCATTTGCCTGCAAGAAGGCAATGTTGATTCTAGCACTAACTCTCTAAGTTTATCTTAACTCCATCTAAGTAAAGAATGTGTCTTCTATCCTTTTGCCCATTTATTCACAATATTTAATGAGCATTTACTCTGGGCCAGTACCTTCCTCTGGGCTGGGAATGCATAGATAAACAGAATACATTCCTTGTCCACAAACTTAGTGGGGAGATGTGATGAGTGTTATAAAGGAGGAAAAAAGATAAAAGAGCAGCATTTTGTTCCTCACAAAGTAAATAAAATCTCTCCAGACAAGGTGGCTCTGGAGTAAAATCTTGAAGGTTTCAACAGGCAAAGCTAAGGATGAGGAAAGGACATTATAAGTAGAATGATCATCAGGTTCAAAGGCAGAGAAGTATGGAAGCATCAGGAAATGTTGAATAATAGGTCAGTGTGGGGTGAGTCTCCTGTCACAGCTGGTGGCTGCATGTAAAGCTAGACAGGTTTATTTCTTACTAAAGAGTTAGGATATTCTAGATCTGATCAAGGATATCTTTCAGGGTCTGACTCAAACTCTGGATCCTCTACACACAGAAGTTTGCAGAAAGACTCAGAGTTCACCAATTTCCTGACTGCAATTTATGAACTTAGGTTAAAAATTCCTGCTGGAGGCAATAGTAAAGCTAGACAGATTTTAGGCATAAAAGTTTGCAGGATCAAATTCTAAAAAAAAAAAATCATCATGGCATCAATAATCAGGAAAGACTGAAAGAATTAATTAGTATGATAGGAAGACAGAAAGCCCTTGCAATAAAGATAGAAAGTTGTTGCAACATCGCAGAAAACACTGTTACACAGGTTCTTAACTACTTTGACCAACTGCAAGATAGTAATATGGATTTATACAAGCTCTGGCCTGGTCTGGATACTTCTAAAAGCACATTTTATTTTTTCTTTTAACTTTTATTTTAAGTTCAGGGGTACATGTGCAGGTTTGGTATATAGGTAAACTGTGTGTCACAGGGTTTTGGTGTACAGATTATTTCATCATCCAGGTAATAAGCACAGTAATGGCACCTGATAGGTAGATTTTCGATCCTCTCTCTCCTCCCACCTTCCACTCTGAAATAAGCCCCAGTATCTGTTGTTCTTCTCTTTGTGTTCGCATTTATGTGTTCTCACTGTTTAGCTCCCACTTATAAGAGAGAACATACAGTATTCGGGTTTTTGTTTCTTCATTAGTTCGCTTTCTTAGGATAATGGCTTACAGATCCATCCATGTTGCTGCAAAGGACATGATCTTGTTCTTTTTTATGGCTGCATAGTATTCCATGGTGTATATGTACCACATTTCTTTATCCACCCTACCATCAATGGGCATTTAGGTGGATCCCATGTCTTTGTTATTTTGAATAGTGATACAATAAACATATGCATGCATGTGTCTTTATGGTAGAATGATTTATATTTCTTTGGGTATACAATGGGATTCCTAGGGCAAATGGTAATTCTGTTTTAAGTTCTTTGAGGAATCGTCACTGCTTTCCACAATGGCTGAACTAATTTACCCTCCCACAAACAATGTATAAGTGTTCCCTTTTCTCCACAACCTTGCCAGCATCTGAGTTTTTTGGCTTTTTAGTAATAGCCATTGTGACTGGTACGAGATGGTATCTCATTGTGGTTTTGATTGGCATTCTCTAATGATTAATGATATTGAGCATTTTTTCATATCCATCGTCAGCTGTTTGCATGTCTTCCTTTGAAAACTGTCTGTTCATGTCCTTTGCTCACTTTCTAGAGGGGCTGTTTGCTTTTTGCTTGTAAATTATTTTTTTGTTTTTTTTTTTATTATTATACTTTAAGTTTTAGGGTACATGTGCACAATGTGCAGGTTAGTTACATATTATACACGTGCCATGCTGGTGTGCTGTACCCATTAACTCGTCATTAAGCATTGCTTGTAAATTTTTAAAATTCCTTATACATACTGAATATTAGATCTTTGTCAGATGCCTAGTTTGTAAATATTATCTCCCATTCTGTAGATTGTCTCTTTACTCTGTTGATAGTTTCTTTTGCTGTGCAGAAGCTCTTCAGTTTAATTAGGTCCCATTTGTCAATTTTTGTTTTTATTGCAATTGTTTTTGGCATCTTCATCATGAAATCTTTGCCAGGTCCTATGTCCAGAATGGTATTTCCTAGGTTATCTTCCAAGGTTTTTACAGTTTTAGGTTTTGCATATAAGTCTTTAATCCATCTTGAGTTGATTTTTCTAAGGAAGGGGTCCAGCTTCACTATTCTGCTTATGGCTAGCCAGTTATCCCAGCACTATTTATTAAATAGGGAGTCCTTTCCCCATTGCAAAAGCACATTTTAAATGTTTAATTTTTAATGCTTAGAGATAGAACTTTCACTACAATCAAAAATGGAAAAAGAAAAAAAACACATACACAAATATATAAAAAGAAACTTTCAGAATGCTCTTGTTCAAGAGGATGACCACCCAGTAACAGAAAAATCACTCCCCTGTCCATCATTCACATTACAGGGCCAAAAACACAAGTTCATTCTTTCAACACAATCAAAGCTCATGCTAAGACCTGGATAATAAAGTTTTGCAGGGGATATTTAATAGTGGAGATATTTTTTGAGTCATGACTTTTATATTAATAACTCTTATGCCAATAATCTCTACATTTAAGTTAAATTAAGTGAGAACCTGTCACTCATTGTAGGGAGCATAAAGAGGCCAATCTTTTCAATGTTTACATTCTCGAGTGTGAAAAAAATTCATTATCATACTTAAACCTTTTTTGTTTTCAGTTACTGAACATCTGAAATGAAAGAAAAAAGAAGGGTAAGCAAAAATAGGGTAAGAGAGCCTGATTCTTGAATCACTGAGGCATGGGACTATGACTATGAATGAAGGACGGAAGATGGTCTGAATGATACATTCTCAGGGAGCACTGGGGAAGGGGAGCTATGAAGCCCAGAAAGAGGCTAGAGCTGGTGAGAGCCACAGTTATTTTCCACGGTATTTTACGGTATGTAATCTCAAATGTCTACCTTGGCACAACCAGATCCATGTCGTGGTGATAGAATACGACAGCTTCATTATAGGTTATTAAATAATTGACCCCAGGGCATGTGGTTGGAACTAGAACCCAGACCCTTTGGACCCTTCCCAACCCCAGGGCTCTTTGCTCCATAAAACGTAAGTTTATGATGCAATATGACTTTGTAGTATTAAGGTTTCTTAGGAAATTAATCAAATTATGCGACATGATTATGACCTGTGTGCCTCTAATGTTTTTTACATTGAGGGTTCTAGAACCAAAGAATTTCTTTATACTTATCCATCCATTCCACCCATCACTTCTATCTTCCCAGTAGGAGCAGTCTTAGAACCTTTGATTTACAAAGGCTTCCCACCTTATCCAGTAGCATCTCTTCTCCAGGCTGCACCAGGCTGCATTGATTGCTCCAAAGCCAACCTGGCCATGGGGTGAAAATAAACTGCTTAACGGGCTTGTGTCTCAACAGGGCAGGACCACCTATGTGACAACTGCTACCTTTGGAAATATCAGACTATGCACCTGTCAAGACTGGGATGGTTTTCTCCAGGCAGCTTTTGCAATGTTTTTTGAAAGTGCAAATGTCACAATCAAGTATAATCTGAAGTTCTTGCCCATGTAAATATCTCTGAGAAGAAGAAGAACACAATAACACCATGGCTTGCTGCCCACTCCAGGCATTTACATGAGCTATTCCCTAGTCCAAAGCCCCTAGCCTGCCCCAACAGCTCCACCAGGTTAACACTCACTGCTCCTTCAGGACCTGGCTTAAACCCTACTTCATTCAGGAGGAAGTCATTGCGTCCTCCACCAAGTCAGCATTAGATCACCCTGCCATATGCCCTCAAAACACTGTCCTCTAAATTATAATGGCCTGATTATTTGTTTGTATTGGTTGATAGATTACAAGATCTGTGAAGGCCTGAGTAGCCCCATTTCCTGGCATATAGTATGCCCTCAAATATTAGTTAAATGGAATGATTGTCTCAATTAATCGTGCATGCAGGCATGAAATATTTTAAAAATGAACCAAACTGCTAAAGTTATTTTACTTTGTATAAAATGCTTGTTTTAAAAAAGAACTGTAAGCAAAGAGGATTTACTTATATAATACACATATATTCCTTAATGTGAATTTTTTTCTGTCTCTGATGTCTCCTAAAAAATACAAATTAGGTAGATAATTCTTCAAGAAGTCATCTAGAAGCAGACTGTTACATTGCAGGGAAGAAAATTCATGAAAGTTTATTCTGTCTTCATACTTGTGGTGAAATTTACCAGCATATTAGGTGAGATCTTGTGAAATTTGAATCAAAGAACCCAAAAAATTTTAAAAAGTTATGACAAAAAAGACAATTAATAGGGAATAAGTATTTCTACTTTTGAGTTTGCCATTACACATTTTCAAGCAAAAGTGGTGCTTACAGATAACAATAATAAGCCTCCTTCTCATTCACCACTGTGTACCCTCTCTATAACAACCACCACGAGTCACAGGAATTGCTCAGGGTTGGATGCTGCAGCAACTCAGGAAACCAGAGCAACATCCAGAACCGCTCCCCTCGGGTCTAGAAATGCAACTCTCCAATCCTAACTTATTTAACACAAGAACTATGACTGCGTTAAAGGACACCAAGATTATGTATGAGTCCTTTTCAACCACAGAATTTGATTTAGTTACAGACAGAAAATGGCACACTATCAAATCATGCCACTTCATATGTGATATGACACATCCACCACATCCAGTCCCAAGGTGCCTCATGCCTCTTACTAACACACTTTTAGTGATGTATGGCCAAAACCCTTTCACCATTTAGGGCCCCTGATCGCCAGGAAAATCGCCATGTGATGGTTCTAGGGAGAGCACATTTCTGTGCCCAGGGGAAGCTGGCCTCAAGGACCCCCTCGGACTCCAGCACCTGCTTTGCTGCAGAGACAAGCTAGGATAAAACACCAGGCAGAGGGTTCACATCTAAGAGCCCAGAGATTTGCATCTGCACCTGCTCTGCCTTTGCCACTGAATCACATGGGACCTCAAAAACATTTCCTGAGTTCTCAATACTTCAGGCTTCATTTGGTTTTCTAGGTTGATGAAAAGAATATAGTTATAAACTTAAGTGAGGGGCTGGGAAATAGCTAAGAGAGAAGAAAGAAAGATTATTCAACCTTGAAGGAGGTAGCAGAAGCAGAGCAGGAACAGCCATATCCTGTGTGAGCATATGTTATATGCAGGGAACCAAACTGCAAATGCGAAATATTCCATCTCATTGAATCATCCCAACCAGCTACCATGGCAGGAATCAGTATCTCCATTTTACAGAGGATAAAGCGAATCTCCGTAGGTTCAAAACACAAAGCTAGTTTCAGTTCCTTTACATACTTATTATGTGACCTTGGGCAACATATTACTTAAAATCTCAAGGCAGTTTCCTTAGCCATAAAATGGGGATAATACTACCTATACTATATAACTGTTACAAGGATTAAATTCAAAATACATGCAAATCCCTTAGTGCCTGATATGGTAAATAACTAATAAACATAAATAGCACAAGTAATTATTGTCTATACTACAAATGATGGCAATAAAAGTGCCAGTAACAATAGCAAATAGAACAATCTTTTTGTGAAGTGGCAGAGCTGGGATTCAAACATAGATCTGCCAGATTCTAAAGCCTTTGCTCTTAATTCATATATCTGCAATATAACCCTTAGCTAATAAGAATTAAACTGCAGGAATGGATGTATCCAGGAGGAAAAGAAAGGATGGAAAGAGGGGAGGCATGGAAAGAAAAAGCAGATAAATGTTGATATATAAAAATAAACATGTGAATACATACATTATAGATATAATTTTTCCTGCAGAAAATGGTGAACAGCTTTTCTTTTAAAATTGTATATGCACATGTTGCATAGTTTCTTTAGGTCAGGTATTTTACAGTAGATATAGTTATCCTCACCATACCAGCTTGGGGCTGGAGAATCTATCTGATGGAAGGTACTCAATAAAGATTTGCTGATTGAGCTTTCTTTCCAAGGAGATCTTGATTAGAGCAGAAGGGCAAATACTCTAGCCTCCAAGGTCTTTGACATGGGCAGGAGGCTGCCTCCTCTGGAAAGGCTGCAGGACTGCTCTGCCTGAAGGTGGCCTCCGGGGCCAGGGTGAGTAATCAGATCCATATCCAGCCCCATCCTTTGATAGTCTATTCAAAGTTGGGTTTGCAGAATGGCCATAATCAAAAAAATCAAAAAATAATAAATATTGGCATGGATGTGGTGAAAAGGGAACACTTTTACACTCTTGGTGGGAATGTAAACTAGTACAACCACTATGGAAAACAGTGTGGAGATTCCTTAAAGAACTAAAAGTAGAACTATCATTTGATCCAGCAATTCCACTCCTGGGTATCTACCTAGAGGAAAAGAAGTTATTATACAAAAAAAAAAATTGCACACGCATGTGTATAGCAGCGTAATTTGCAATTGCCAAAATATAAAACCAACCGAAATGTCCATCCGCCAACAAGCGGATAAAGAAAACGTGGTATATATATATACCATAGAATACTACTCAGCCATAAAAAGGAATAACATAATGGCATTCACAGCAACCAGGATAGAACTGGAGACTACTATTCTAAGTGAAGTAATTCAGGAATGGAAAACCAAACATTGTATGTTCTCACTCATACGTGGGAGCTAAGCTATGAGGACGCAAAGGCGTAAGAATGATACAATGGACTTTGGGGACTCAGGAGAAAGGGTGGGATGGGGATGAGGGATAAAAGACTACACATTGGGTACAGTGTTCACTACTTGGGTGATGGGTGCACTAAAATCCCAGAAATCACTACTAAAGAAGATATTCATGTAACCAAACACCACTGGTTCTCCCAAATCCTATTGAAATAATAATAAGAAGAAGTTGTGTTTGCAAAGTCACAAGGAAGCAGTCATCAACCTGGATAGGGAAGAGGAGGTACTATTTATGCTAAGATTAAAATATTCAGTTCTGCCACATATAGAAATAAAGATTTTGCTGAATATTGGACAATAATTTAGACTATGTCATCATGTTAGAAATACAAAACTTGATTCACAAAGCTTTTTCCACTTCCTCTGGATTATGATTAAAAGAAAAATCTAGTTCTAAAAATGAAAGGGATTTATGATCATAATTTAATTTCCTCTTCTCAAGAAAAACACACAAAAACACAAAACAAAGCTGAGGATTTTCTTTAAAAATTTTGTCTGTCAAGAACATTATTAATGAAGTAGAAAGAGGTTTAAGTTTTTCGCAGGGAGTTAGAGGGTACTATTATGATTTCAAAACTTACATCTTAAAAGACCTTTGAATTGATGGATTTAATCATGTATGAAATTAAAATGAGGTGTTATCTTAAAAGGCTAAATTTATTTTAGTACAATTTGAAGATTTTAATACATGTCCAAGGCTGACTGTTTATCAGTGTTGGCATTTTTAAAATAACAAGAGATGATGTGAGTATTTTTTTTCCTAATAAGATTTGTAATTTATGTAGCAGGAACAACTTTATGTGCCAGTGATTTGTCCTCCTGCCACTGTAACTGATGACAAAGCACTAATTTTTACACATCAAAGAAATTAAACCTAGCTTTCCTGTGCATTATTGACCTTTACTGTACACAAAGCAACACAGAAGAAACAAATTACACTGCAGTCAAGTTTTGGATTTCCTTTCCACATTGGATTTCACTCAATGGTTGCATGAAACTGCTGACCAATGAATAAAGTTTTGTTTTTAGAAGATGCTGTTCCTGTCTGATGCAGGGGGAGAAAAGAAGAAAGAAGAAAAGCTTGAAAGTGGTCACTGTACCCACATATTATTGGATTCATCCTTCAAAGATACAAATTAGGTGGCATTCGTCACAGGATGTTTGTCCAGGCCCGAATAGGACATTCAAGCTACCACTGGTGAAATTCCAAGGAACCAGAAGATCCCAGAGATCTATTCAACAACAAATTATTGCTTGAGCATTTCTGAAAGCCTGGCACTATACTTGCCCTGGGGATCCATTGGCAAACACATCCGACAAAAGTCCTGGCCCTTGTGGGGCTTATATTTTATTAGAGGAAAACATACACATATATGCGTATTTGTGTGTGTGAGTCTGTGTCTGTGTGTGTGTGTGTGTAAGAGAGATGGGGATAGAGAAACATTAAAAAGAAAGAAGGACAAGGAGTCCAGGGAAAGGTTGTAATCTGAGCAAAAACATGAGAGGAAATTGTCCAGATATCTGGAGGTGAAGTATTTCAACCAAGAAGAACAGCAAGTGCAAAGACCCTGAGATGGTGCATGGGGGGGCTTAAATAACATCTATGAGACCAGTGTGGCCAAGGCAGTGGATGAAAGCAAAAGAGTAAGAGATGAGGAGAGGGATGAAAAGAAACCTTCTGGAAGTTGAATCTGCCAATAAATATTTAAGTCCCTTTAAATTCTCAACAAAATCTGTGAGGTCTTTGTAAATCTCCAGCGCCTGGCAAGCCCACTATCTCTAGAAAGCACTGTAGTAAGCAAATGCTTCCCTACATCCATCTCCTGAAGCTGCCACCCAGTGGACTGCTTTCTATCCTCTGGAATACCAGAGAGAAGAACTGAACCCAGCTTCCTAAAATAGACCAAGCAGGCAATGTTCAAGGCGGTTACCTCTTCCTACTCTTCTTCAGGACAAACTTTTTGTTTTCTTCAACATGTCTCTTATAATTGCCATCCACTCACTGTCCCCACACTCTTCCTGATACGCTCCAAGCTTTGGGTGGGGCATTCGGAACTACATGCAGCATGCATTTTTCCATGCAAGTAACTTAATAGACTATGTAAATGTGGAGCAAACAGAAATCGTCAAGACCTCCCTCAGCCTAAACCAGTGGTTCTCAAATTAGGATCACCTGGGGCAGGGGAGGGGCATGAAATATCCCAATGCCAAAGCTGCATCCCACATCAATTAATTAATCTCTGGCAATAACCCAGCCATAGGCATTTTTAACTTCCTAGGCGTTCTGATGTGCTACTCTGCATACCTTATTCCTATTGCTAAAATCTAAATTCTGGCAGCCACATCACACAGTGAATGACATTATTTTTTAATCCCCAAGTCTGTTGCACAATGAGGTTAAACTACATGTCCTCTGTCAATTACTGTTGCAGTTTTCTTAATTATTATTTACCCTTATGAAACTTTTATTGTATTCAGCTTATCTTTTTGTCTACTAAGGTCCCTCTGAATTCTGATTCTTACTCCATCTTGGGTCATCCACAAATTTAATCAGTATATCTTTACTGAAGTCAGAGACAGAAGCACTGGCTAGCTAAGTGTGAAGAACCACTCCATAACATTCTACTAGAAACCTTCCAGGCTATGTTCATGCTAGCTTTTAATATCACCATATTTGATATGAGCACCCTATTATGCCCAATTTGAGGATGAAGAAACAGTGATTCAGAAAAGTGAAATGGCTGCCTGGGATTACACAGGTTAAGTGAAAGCCAAGAATTGAAGGTAGGTCTGTATCTAATTTCAAGTCTCATGCTCTCTTCGTCAGCTACTTCTCATGACTGGTTAACTCATCGGCAACTCACCCAACTGCCCTACGACCCAGTAACCATTTCTTCAATGACAGCATAAGGACTTTTCTAATTTAACTTGATGAAAACTGAAACTGACTATATCAATTTTATTTATCTAATAGTCATTCAAAAGTTATTTGTTGAGTACCTACTATGTGCAAGAACTGCAAATATTTGGCAATGAAAACAAATAATTCCTTTCTTTCATTGAAGCTTAGATTTTTATTCCAGTCACTGAAGTAAATGTGTAGTAACTTAATTTTAGTGAATGCTTGGTGGCTTCTAATTATCACAGCTTCCCTTAATGTGTACTCAGAAATCAACCTTTTGTAATTTGTTCTAGAACCTTTTCCAGAATTTATACTGTAACAATCTTAAAAACATTTCAAGAGGTGAGACTCCATCTCAAAAAAAATTTTTTTTTCAAGAGGTTGCTTTGAGTATAAGAGAAGTAAGAAATTTGGCAATTGTATTGCATCATGAAAAGATGAAAATACCAAAGCTAGCTCTAGGTCAGCACTGAGAGAGCTTTCAGAAATGTTCTACATCTGTGCTGTCCAGTATGGCAACCACTAACTCATGTGGCTGTTGTATTCTTGAAATGTGGCTAGTGTGACTGAGAAAATAAATTTTTTATTTAATTTTAACTTAAATTTAAATAGTCACATATGAATAGTGGCTGCCATATTGGGCTGTGCGGCTAGGGAGGAATCTAGGTTATGAATTGACTACCTCTCAAAGGGGAAGAAAAAAAATAAAACCTTATAGACTCATTCCTTATAGCCTTTGCTTTTTGCTCTTTCTTGGGTTTCTTTCAATTATATTTAATCCCTTTTTCCAAAAACATTCTGAGATGCAGGTGGCCCATTCATACCGTCATATGCGGTAAGCATTCACAAATGATGCAGTGGTCATACGTGGAATTCATACACTTTATCTCTGATAACATATCCCTTTTGTGAGATGTTCACCATCTAAAGCATGTAGTCTGAATTCCCTTAATCAGATGATGGTGGCCAGGAGAGGTAGATGACTTCATCTGCTGGGTTATGCCCAGGCAAGGCAGTCTCCTGGGCAGGATTTAGAGGAAGAATAGACACCTGCCACTATTCACCTCCCTAAAAGATTGCGTGTTCACCATTTTAATGTGCATGTGACAAGCACTCTGCTGGCCTGTAAATTAGCATATCTCTGTGATTTTAGTTGGAATAAATAGAGCAAGAGGAATTTGTTTTTAATAGAACAGAAACTGGCATAGGTACTTTGGTTGCAGTATTTGTTGCTTTCAGGTCAAATATTTTTCAGCATAATGATACTAAGAAACTACACCATCATGAAACTTTTAAAAATTAACACAAGCTACTGTAACAAACAACCCACAATCAAATTTCCTTGACTTAAAACACAATAAAAGTTTATTTCTTGCTCAATCACATTGTGGCTTCATGTGCATTGATAGGGGCTCTGCTCCATGTTGTGTTTCGAGGACATAGCATGCTTCTATCTTATGCCTCCACCACCCCCTAGCACCCTCCAGTCAGTAGATAAAGGAAGACAGAAAATGCAGAGGATCATGCAGGAGGATTTTTAGGTTTTGAAGTACCACATGTCATTCCTAACAGATCCCATTGGCCAGAATCTAACCCCATGGCCCTACCCAACAACACTTGAGAGTGAGTTGCACAGTTCCCATTATGTGCCCAGGAGGAAAATGATCACATAGCATACATGGTCTCTGCCACTATCCCTAATTTGGATTATTTGAAAAATAGAACAGCTTGAATTAATAAAGTCATTCATTTATTAATTCAGCTATTCGTTTCAAGCATATGCAGTAAATTTAACCATTTACGAAATGTTTCCAGCACAGAACGGGTCAGACTTTGTAAGTCTCAGCTGTTTTCTTTCTCCCTTCCTGTGTTTTAGACTTGCCAGTGGCACCCCAAAATACTATCTAGCCCGCCGAGTAACTAACAAAATGGTACAAAAAGAAAATTCATGATCAAGAAAGCATCCCTTATTTCACTGAGCGGATGAGCTTCCTTATAAAAATCCTGAAACATTTCATGATTAATTCCCAAAGAATTTGCATTTTTAAATCAACCACCTGAATTTCAAAGTGGCCTGAAAAACCCTCTTTTCTAGCGGGGAAAAAAAAAATCCAGTTGTTGAATTGCTTCAATATTGTGTGGTAGAAGTGGAAATAAGCCCTGATGCTTCCTAAATATTTAGCAGCTTAAGATACACAGGTCAGGTGCTTTTTCCTGAAAAACTAAGGCTTCAAACTCTTCTTCAGGATCCAACAACTGAGAATCTAAACTCCAAGCCATCAGGAAGTATTTTTCAAAGAATCAAAAAAACGGAAGCTGCCAAAATAAGGCTTTTGATTAAAAATCAACATGATTTCTACAAGCACAGGCTGGGGGCCCCAGCCTGCCGAGCCCTTTGAGAATGCTGCTTATGGGACAAACATGGTCCAGAAAACACCAATTTAATTTTAACAAAATGAGATTGTCTGGAAGCGTTTCACTATATTTAACATAGGGGAGCAGTTTCCAAAAATGAGGCTTAGATTTTTGGAAGTAACAATTAGGAAGCTGTCTAAGGGGCAAGATCCAAAGTATAATTATTGCTAAATGGAATGTTTTTCTGAGGATGGAAATGAAGTCTTTAACATAGCTCCATGAGCCCAAATGGACAGAAAAGGTATAAATGAAAAGTTGTTTTTGTTCTAATATCCACTGGATATGCTTAAATAAGAAAGTCTGGCAAGTGAAAATTGTTATGAACTGAATTATGCCCCCCAAAATTCATATGTTGCAGCATTAATTCCCAGTATGACTATGTTGGAGATGGGGACTTTATTTTATTTTATTTTTATTCTTTATTATACTTTAAGTTTTAGGGTACATGTGCACAATGTGCAGGTTTGTTATATATGTATACATGTGCCATGTTGGTGTGCTGCACCCATTAACTCATCATTTACATTAGGTATATCTCCTAATGCCATCCCTCCCCCCTCCCCCCACCACACAACAGGCCCCGGTATATGATGTTCCCCTTCCTGTGTCCATGTGTTCTCATTGTTCAATTCCCACCTAGGAATGAGAACATGCAGTGTTTGGTTTTTTGTCCTTGCGATAGTTTGCTGAGGATGATGGTTTCCAGCTTCATCCATGTCCCTACAAAGGACATGAATTCATCATTTTTTATGGCTGCATAGTATTCCATGGTGTATATGTGCCACAGTTTCTTAATCCAGTCTATCATTGTTGGACATTTGACTTGGGTCCAAGTCTTTGCTATTGTGAATAGTGCCGCAATAAACATACATGTGCATGTGTCTTTATAGCAGCATGTTTTATAATCCTTTGGGTATATACCCAGTAATGGGATGGCTGGGTCAAATGGTATTTCTAGTTCTAGATCCCTGAGGAATCGCCACACTGACTTCCACA
The DNA here is from genome assembly GCF_029289425.2 of Pan paniscus. Taxonomy (NCBI): domain Eukaryota; kingdom Metazoa; phylum Chordata; class Mammalia; order Primates; family Hominidae; genus Pan; species Pan paniscus. Next base: position 150,682,328 of record NC_073249.2, read on the forward strand.
ATGGTTGAACTAGTTTACAGTCCCACCAACAGTGTAAAAGTGTTCCTATTTCTCCACATCCTCTCCAGCACCTGTTGTTTCCTGACTTTTTAATGATTGCCATTCTAACTGGTGTGAGATGGTATCTCATTGTGGTTTCGATTTGCATTTCTCTGATGGCCAGTGATGATGAGCATTTTTTCATATGTCTTTTGGCTGCATAAATGTCTTCTTTTGAGAAGTGTCTGTTCATATCCTTCGGAGATAGGGACTTTAAAGAAGTAATTAAGAGTAAGTGAGGTCATAAGCATGGGGTCCTAATCCAATGGACCAGTGTCCCCATAAGAAGAGGAAGAGAGGCCGGGTGCAATGGCTCATGCCTGTAATCCCAGCATTCTGGGAAGCTAAGGCAGGTGGATCACTTGAGGTCAGGAGTTCGAGATCCTGTCTCTACTAAAAATACAAAAATTAGCCAGGTGTGGTGACAGGTGCCTGTAACCCCAGCTACTTGGGAGGCTGAGACAGGAGAATTCCTTGAACCTGGGAGGCAGAGGTTGCAGTGAGCTGAGATCATGCCATTGGACTGCAGCTTGGGCAACAGAGCGAGACCCTATCTCAAAAAAATAAATAAGAGGAAGAGACAGTAGGAATATATGCACAGAGAAAAGTCCATGTCCATGTGAGGACACATAGAGAAGGAAGTTGTCTGCAAGCCAAGGAGAGAGGCCTCAGGAGAAAGCAAACATGCAAACACCTTGATTGGAGATTTCCAGCTTCCAGAACTGTAAGAAATATATTTCTGTTGTTTATGCCACCCAGCCTGCAGTATTTTGTTATGGAAATCCAACAGATTAATATAAGGGTGGATACAAAAAGAATCATATTATGTTAGTACAGGTGTCCAGGCAAATAGATATTAGATTTGGTTCAATATAGATAAGGTTCAAGTCATAGATTTAGAACAAAAGGCAACCACAGGAAACACCTGCTAAATAGAAATGTACTATAACTTCAGCATACTAGTCAGAGAAAGGGTAACTGTGGTTCACATGGGGAAAGAAAACCCAAAAAAACTAAGGTACATAAAGGTCTCAGACACAACTGCAATATGACAAAGAAGGCTTTCAAGACACTATGTTGTTGACTTCTAGAAAATGCAGCTCTAATCAGGACAATTAGCTAATGCATGTGGGGCTTAAAACCTAGGTGATGGGTTTATAGGTGCAGCAAATCATAATGGCACACATATACCTATGTAGCAAACCTGCATGTCCTGCACGTGTATTCTGGAACTTAAAGTAAAATAATAAAAAGAAAAAAAGAAAAGAAAAAAAAATGCAGCTCTAATTTCAAGTGGACCTGTTATGGGCACTGACCAATCAAACTAGTTGGAAAATGAAACTGGCTGGTTGGAGCCCCTGGAGACAAGGTTATCTTAATAGAGTTGTTTGAATATAACTTGAGGGGCAGCAATTCAGATTCAAAGCCAGGAGCCAAAATAAACCCCAAGATAATCCTCTAGAGAGAGTGGGGCTTAGATTCAGCAGGAAGGGTGGCCCGGGGGCTGCACAGAGGCTGAAATCAGACCTGTAGCTCCAAGTCCCCTACTGAGTAAAGAATAACTGACATGGCCTCATAAGTCATCCTGAGCATTTAAAATGCTAGCAAATGTCAATTGGTTCTTTAATAACTTTTAAACAACTGTGGGGGGAGTGGGGCACCAATGGCTTCATCATGGGACACTTCAAGATTCCCGTCGAGTAAGCTAATCTCAGTTCCCGAGGAGAAATACCACCACCTCTTCCACTACCTTCTCCTGTAAAGACACCTAGCTAAGTTATAGCAGAACAGCTGCTAGCCCACATGATACCTTTGTGTGTATTAGGAAAAGGTGCCCCCTGTGAGGATACAGTCCTACATCAGATGCAAGGCTTGGCAAATGAAGCACAGGCTGGCATTCAGTACACCCTTGGCCCCTCATCCTGGCATGCTTGACCAGGATGCAATCTGCACAACCATATGAGATGTTCTGATATAAAAGCCAGAGCTTATGAAGCCTTATGAGCCACAGTGCTTTGACACAGTAAAACATTCACGCTTTTATCACAGCATAAGCTCAGGGGCTTCAAGAAGCACTCCAAGTGCAATGGACTCCAGGTAGAAGCAGACATTATAATAGACACAACCTCAAAAACCTCCTCTGAAGACAATGCAACTTAGCAATCAATCTACCAAGTAAACATCAGAGTAACAGTCTGAAAATTCTACAGATCTTTGAAAATACGCAGGACCAAATAAGAAAAGGCCAGAGAAAACTCCAGCAATTAAGCAAAATGAGCCACTAGACACAAAAGCTTTGACAGGAGAACTACAAAAGATAAATTTATCATTAAAGATGAAGATTAGAAGGTTTCTGGGGACCAAATAAACTGGTAACTGGGACAAGAAAAGTTAAGGAAAACGAGCTTGAGAGCAAGAGAGACCTTATAAAATCTTTATCAGCACTACTTGTCTCCAGAGAAATGTGAAAAAAATACCCCTAGAATCCAGGTAAATCCAATAGGAGAGAATGTTTAGTATGAAAAGTATTGATGATGCATCTCGCTCCAAGAACAGTGTGACTGGAAAATGGCAGAGGCAGATTTTTTTTTTAAAAAAGCAATAATTACTTTAGAAACCCCATCATCATAATGGAAAGAGATTCCTGCTCTGCTCAACAAGGCACTCAGCTGAGTTTGAGTCCAGAGACAGTCACAGCAACTCGCCCCACCTTTCCAGACCCACCTATATGGACTCATATGTGGGCCACTTCCAACCTTTTGAGGTGTGATTTAATGGCTTGACACTAAAACGTTCCCTGAATGACTCCCTCAGAAAGTTAGACTGTAAAGCCCTCAGATTTCATCCAGATAAGCAACCTCATGGTAAAGTCCAACTCCAGAAGACAGAGGCACATGGTTTAAGTCTCTATTCTCTTTCTAGTAAGCTGTGACCTACTGGATCCAAATCTTTTCATAGACTTTAATCTTCTAACCAAATGTTTAGCTATAAACACGAGCTTTCAAAGATAAAGTGAAAATGACCAAATAGTGGCTAAATTTGTGTGACACCTCATCATTTGCAAAGCACTTTCATACTGAATCACTGTTTTAATGATCATCAGGACAGCCTGCAAGTTATAGCATCATCCCAATAGTTACCCTATATCCCTGGGGTCTAGGGGTGCTCCCACTGGTGGTGCCAGGCAGACCTCAGCAGGACAGGCCCAGGCCATAGGTATTGGTAGGCCCTGAGATGAGGTAAGTGATGTTTAAGTGGGGAGTTACAGGATCCTGAGTCCCTGAGGCATGAAAGGACTAGCATGGGTTCTGGGTGAACTATTTTTTGGGGAGGGGGGGCACTCTTGAGTGGGAACAGCCAGAGATGGCTAATGCAGGCCCCCCCTGAAGCACAGCAGCAGAACTCAGGGCCTGGTTCCTCTTGTGCCATCTCAGGATGGTGCAGCATCTTCACAAAGTAGGTTCTAAGGTCATTTTATGTTAGGCACACTGGAGCATGTAAGGTGAAAATCTAACAGCCAGTAAAGAATATGGACTATGGGAATCAATACTGAAGAGAAGATAAATTTAACATTCATTATTTACCATCAATTTGAATGGGGGTTGTGGGTAACCACCTGGTATGGTTTGAATGTCCCCCTCCAAAACTCGTGTTAAAATTGAATTGCCTTAGTAATGCTACTAAGTAACGGGGACTTTAAGAGGTGATTAACTCATGAGACCAGAGACCTCATAAATGAGTTAATGCCATGATCACCGGTGTGGGTTAGTTGTCGACAAAGTGGGGTCAGTCCCATTTCTATCTCACAGGTTTGCCACGTGATGTCTTCTGTCTTGGGATGAACCTCACCAGATGCCAGTGCCATGCTTTTAGACCTCCAAGTCTCCAGAATTGTGAGCTAAGTAAACTTCTTGTCTTGATAAACTACCCAATCTGTGTTGTTATAGCCACAGAAAGCTAACGAAGACACTACCTTTACTGTGTATTCTCACAAATGGCACTAAAGCCTATATAGGCAGGAGCAGAAGGAGCAGTTGTGGAGGCAGTGCAGCCCTGAGCTTGGTGGGACAGGCACACAGGCAGGCGAGCCTAGCATCACAGTGAGAAACACAGGCTCTGGAGCCAGACTGCCAGAGCTCAAATCCCACTTAATGACTTGCTAGCTGGCTGGGCAATTTGGGCTCCAATTTGTAAAATGGGGTTAACACCTACTTTGTGGAACTCTGAGGATAGTTAAATGAGAAAAATAGTGCAAACTACTCAACACAGTGACTATTAAAATTATAGAAAGAGGAATCAGAAGTCCAACATAATGGAGTAACATTTCTCTCTTAATATGTGGAAGGAGGCCAGCTGAGACTTCCTTCTTTGGGAATTCTTAAGAAATGTCAATGAATGAAAAATAAAATAGCATATTGCTTCCTCAAGGGAAGGAAACACCTCTCCATGATATATTGTCTGTCTATTTAGAGGGACGAAAAGTGCTAATTCTGTAGTACAAAGAAAACAGCTTAAATGGAGTTGTTTGTTTTGCTGGAAGTTATCATTTAAGCATGAGCTCATAAAAGCAATATCTTTACTATTAGTGCTCATTGTTTATAACAATCACCATCTATTGAAGGCCTTTCTAACGACAGCATTTTTTTTTTTTTAGACAGAGTCTCGCTCTATCGCCAGGCTGGAGTGCAGTGGCGTGATCTCAGCTCACTGCAAACTCCGCCTCCCGGGTTCTCCTGAAGCGATTCTCCTGCCTCAGCCTCCCGAGTAGCTGGGACTACAGGCACCCGCCACCATGCCCGGCTAATTTTATATTTTTTAGTAAAGATGGGGTTTCACCATGTTGGCCAGGATGGTCTTGATCTCCTGACCTCATGATCCGCCCAACTCCAACAGCATTTTTCCAGCTGTGCTCATTAGTGCAATTCCTCACATCTCTGAAAGATGTGGATGTATTTAGTTCTGCTAGGAAATATTGTCAACTGCCTAAATCTCTACAAGTGGAAAGCAGCAGAGTTGGGATTTGAATCCAGAACTAACTCTAATGGTCACACTCCTTCTGCACCCCCGCTGCCTTCCACAGCCTAAAGGAGAATTAAAAGCCACAAACCCTCAGCTCTCACAGGCTGACAACAAAAGAGGTATAATTAGACTTATCCTGAAAGGTAGCATTATTTTCTATGCTGTTCCCTGTACTTCAAAATATCCTTTCACCATGGAATCATAGAACTTAAGCATGTAATCATGACTTTTACGGCTTTATTTTTCCATTTCTTGAAATAGAAGCTTCTTGGGTCCAAAGACCATGTCTCACATTTTGTTATATCCTTCTCTGTAGCTAGAACCAAGCCATAACATGAAAAGAGCTCAAGAAATACCATTTAAATAAATGAATGATGTTCTGAAGAGTGAAGTAATGTAAGAACCAAATTGGGAGGATACAACAGTGCTGGCTGTGGTAAGAATCATGAAGGCAACTTCATTCCATTTCAAGATGGAAAATAACACTGACATTCACTGTGTGGGGATCCATGGTCTAATCTCCTTTAACATCCCTAGTGCTTAATCTGTCAGTCACCACACATAGATTTAGTACTTACTGCCAGGTATTCATTCTCAATTCTTTGAAGCATAAAATCAGCAGCATCAGATAACATAGAGGTGGAAATGCTTTTGGGTTCTTTGGGAGGAAAAATATATGCACTTGCATTATTCCTCAATGCCATTGTAGATTTCCCTCCTCCTTTACAACATCAAAACAGCAGGGAGGGTCTCATTCATAACTGCATGCCAACTTTCCCTTAGGGGATGCCTAAGGGGACAAAACAAGATGCTCTTTTGAAAAGGGACTCAGGTGTCCAGCTGGAATGTCACTGACCCATTTCCTCTCCTCATCCCCTCTATCATATCCACCAGCCTTTTGGCCCCAAGGTCAGTCTTCTGTAGGGAATGATGAATCAGGGCTGAACTGTGTGTCGGGGAACCCTAAGCAAGCAGGGAGGTAGATGGGGAGATGTAGTGACCTGCCCACCATCAGGAAGGTAAAGGGGGAGGCTGTGGACTATTGAGTGTACAGGGGCTCTTTCTTCTAAAGCAGCCATTCTCTGCACTGTTAACATAGTAGGGCATTTGGAAGCATTTCACTCAGGGAGAAAATCACTGAAACACTGATACAATACTCTTAAAATAACTGCGTAAGTTCTTTAGGGTTAAATCAGATCTAAGCTGGCCAATCCTTCATTCAGCACATGTTGAAGAGTGTTGATACTGCACCAAACCTTGTGCTAGGAGACACGGAATATAAAGATAAAGGATCTGGCCTGTCCTCAAGGGTCTCACAGTTCAGGAAGCAAATGACGTTGGGAATAATAGCAGTGGAAGGGAAGTTATAGAATTGCTGACATTTACTGAGGGCTCACTATGTGCATGGCATTTTCCTAAGCACATTTGCATATATCAATTCATCTAAGTCTGCGAAAGAACCCTAAGAGGTAGGGTACTGTTATTAATATAAGAATCCAAGGCTATTGGTACTCAGATGAAGTGCTATGAAAATCTAAAGAAATCTCCCATATTATCTCTCACTCGATTTTCTTGAGACTACCAGTAATAGTTACCAAAGGGCTAAGAGAAGATTATGGAAATAAAACTTAAAATAAGAAAGTTCTACCAACATTTCTATCAAATATTCCCCACATCCCATAGAAAAATAGTGATACTGCCTGATTTTAGCAAGAAGATACACGTCGTGCAATAGGAATATACAGAATAGTGCCATTTGAGAAACACTGCTTCTGGATATCCAGGCTCAAAACCACACCCAAGGACATACCCCCACCTCCACAGTGGAATAAAAAGGACTCTTTCTACCATCAGAGTACTCCCAGAGCACCCAGTTCCACCCAACTCCCCTCTGCAAACAGACAGATCATCAGAGACCAAATGATCTATCTAGTTCTCAATTCCAACTCTTCTACTTTAGAATTTTAAGTAATTCTTCAGATAAGAAGATTAAGTTTTCATCTACTATCTCTACCCCCATATTTATGGCAACAATATTTATAATAGCCAAAATATGGAATCAACTTAAGTGCCCATCAATGGATAAATGGGTAAAGAAAGTGTGGTATATATATACAATGGAATATTATTCAGCCATAACTAAGGCATTTGCAGCCACATTGATGGAAGTGGACTTCATTATGTTAGGTAAAATAAGCCAAGCACAGAAAGACAACAATTGCATGTTCTCACTAATCTGTGGGAATTAAAAAAAAAAGTGGATCTCATGAAGATAGAGAGTAGATTGGTGGTTAGCAGAGGCCACGAAGAGTAGTGGGGGTGAGGGGATAAACAAAGGTTGATTAAAGGGTTGATAAAAGTTGATTAAACACCCTGTTTGATAGAAAAAATAAAAGCTAGTGTTTGATAGATCAGTAGGGTGACAACAGTTTACAATAATCTATGATATATTTCAAAATAGCTAGAAGATAATAAATTGAATATTTCTAGCATGAAGAAAAGACATATATTTAAGGTGACGGATACCCCAATTACACTGATTTGATCTTTACAAATTATATGTGTGTATTAAATTATCACAGGTACCCTGAAAATATGTATACCTATTATGTAATTTTATATCTATATAGTAGAATACATAGTGAAAATACATAATAAAAATGTATTTCTAAAAATTTATACACTTTAAAAATACTATTTCCATCTGAATAAACATGCTAAATACAAATCATTAATAATTTATTCACTAAATATTTACCTCTTGCATTTTCTTATCACTCCTTGTTGTCTTTTATTCATTTTTTGGCATTTAAACATAAACTTTCTTGTAATTTTCCAAAAAAAATTAATACACAAGTCACCTTTTCCCTCATTTGACCATAATCATCTGTAGGGCAGGGTCTATACCACTGATTCTAAATCTTCCACATGCAACAGAATCATCTGGAGAGCCTGTAAAACTTACCAACCGCAGACTAATGCCCAGAGAGTTATATTTAAATTGATGTTAAGTAGTTTTATAAGCTTTCCAGACTGTTGATCTAGTTCTCACACATGGCTGCACTTGGAATCACCCGGTGAGGAGGGAGCTCTACAACTGAGTAATGCATGGGCACCCCCTGTGCAGATTCTGATTTATTTGAGCTAAGTGCCCCCTCCATTGATCTGAGTGCTGCCTGAGTCTCAAGAGTTTTCTAAAATGCTCCAGGTGACTCTGCTCTGAAATGAAGACTGGGAATATCCTCACATTCCTTTGGCATGTACCCTAGGACCTAGCCCAGAACTTTTTTGTTGACAAAAGTCAACATAATTGACTTTTGTAATTTTTTTAATCCGTAATCCAACAATTTCACTTAAAATATTCTAAATTCCAATCCTGCAACTCCCCACAAATTAATCAGAAACAATGAACTTGAATTATATGTTAAAGGTGACATACTTGGCTCTCTATAAGGCTGCAGACTATATCAGGAAGTGTGTTCTTCCTCAATAGTTGATTTCGTCACAATTAAAATGAACTGAAGAACATTCAGATCTCCATATTTAACACTCAGGGTCCAAAGGCCACTTCAATATATACCTAGCAAATCAGTACATTGAAAATGCAATACTCTGAGGCTATATACAGATGACTTGCTTGCATTTTTTAAGACTCTGGGCAGATTTTTCACTGACAAAAAATTGAACTCAACATCCAAGATTGAATGGTTTTATCAGCATGAAAAGCAGGCTATTGGGAATAGGTACTCTGACTGCAAACACTTCACACTTCTCTCATTTATGTTGTCTAAGTATCATCTCTACTTCCCTTTCCAACTACTTATACACACATTCATCTGTTCCTACTGCAGGGTTTCCCAAGAGCCATGACTGGAAGAGGCTGGGGGAGAGAACTTGGGGTGGAGGTGGGGTGCTCTTCACTCTTATTTGACCCTTAGCTTTATTTAAACAAAGCTTAGGACTTCACACACATATGTATTCCCTCCCAGGACCTGGTGGAGGCCTTACACAACAAAGGTCTGAATAAATACTTGTGTTGAATTTATTTAAAGCCTTGGAGCTAATTGTGTATGTGTGTATGTACGTACACACACACACACACACACACGCATGCACACACACTCTCCACCCACACCTCTTTAAAGAATTGGCTTGGAAGCATCAATGGTTTCCGCTGCTCTCCAGGTAAATGTCACTGCTTTTGAGTTAAACCTGAAGTCAAAGATGTATTCATGGTTTTGTTTCTCTGTGTGCCACCCTTCCGATTGTAGCCAGAAAATACACCTGATTTGCCCTCTGTGTCCTTCAGGGTATCTCTGACATCTGGTCACTTTACTCAGGAGTGCTGAGTCAGTTCATTACTTTTGCTTTAATGGAGATTGTGTTACTTTACCAAGTCAATGCTCCCAGAGGCTTTACGATAGTTAAATTTTACTAATGCATCTGCCAATATATTTTGCATATGCCAAATGCTGTGTACATAGAGGTTCTTAGTAATTATAAACTTGAAGTTGCCACTCTGCTTCTAAGGACATAGTCTTGTCTGTTTGTATGTCTTTCTGCTACAATCACAAATGATCCCACCCAAAGGCACTTGTTTATCTCCTTTCTGCAGAGGCCTGCGATTTCCACTCCCCGGCTTTTCCACTTCTTTTTCCTCTTATATTTTAATATAGTAGCTCTACAAAAATGTAGTTTATTCCAGTCTTTGAAGTTTTTTTTGAACAGTTTTTTCTCCCTACCGCCTATATTCTGACTTCCTGAGCAGGGAAGCTATTATTTTTTTTCCAGACACAGAAGACTGCAAACAGTTGTCATCAGTGCCATCTAGCCATAGGACCACCTATACATTCAGTTTCCAACCTGATATGGTTTGGCTGTGTTCCCATCCAAATCTCATCTTGAATTGTAGCTCCCATAATTCCCATGTGTTGTGAGAGGAACCCGGTGGAAGGTAATTGAATCATGGGGGTGGATTTTTCCCATGCTGTTCTCATTGATAGTGAGTAAGTCTCACACAATGTGATTGTTTGATAAAGGGGAGTTCCCCTGCACATGCCCTCTCTCTTGCCTGCCACCATGTAAGACATGACTTTGCTCCTCCTTTGCCTTCCACCATGATTGAGACCTCGCCGGCCATGTCGAACTGTGAGTCAATGAAACCTCTTTCCTTTATAAATTACCCAGTCTCAGGAATGTCTTTATCAGCAGTGAGAGAACAGACTAATACACAACTCAATGATTAACTCTCTTTTGCTTTCTTTTTTTTTTTTTTTTTTTTTTTTGAGACGGAGTCTCGCTCTGTCGCCCAGGCTGGAGTGCAGTGGCGCGATCTCGGCTCACTGCAAGCTCCGCCTCCCGGGTTCACGCCATTCTCCTGCCTCAGCCTCCCGAGTAGCTGGGACTACAGGTGCCCGCTACCACGCCCGGCTAATTTTTTGTATTTTTAGTAGAGACGGGGTTTCACCATGTTAGCCAGGATGGTCTCGATCTCCTGACCTCGTGATCCGCCCGCCTCGGCCTCCCAAAGTGCTGGGATTACAGGCGTGAGCCACCGCGCCCGGCCTCTTTTGCTTTCTGGTTCTCAGTCTGAACATAAGAATTTAATAATCTTGGCCTTTTTTCCTTCTTTTTTCTTTTCACACTGCTGCATTCGGGTACAATTTTTCTGTATTACTATCCTATGAACAGAGGAACTTAGTGAGGACATTTATTATTAATAATCTTCAAATGTCAAAGATTTTAGAGCAGTCTTCCTCCCAATCATAAAAACACTGGACCTTGGGACATTGTATCTCAGAGGCGTTTCTGGTCCCCGCTCCATCCTGCCTCCTTACCACCACTGAGAGATTGTAGTCTCTTTTCCTTCTCCACAAATCAAACTGCAAATGGCCTGGATTCCTAGACCTGGAACCAATCAGCACATCTACATAGACACCCTTCCTTTGTTTTAAGAGTCTATTAAATAGTTTCAAACTTGTGTGAGATTATACATGTCCTATATTTATTATATTTTTTCAGAAAAGTGTCAATAACATTTAAGCCAAAGACTAGCTCAACCAAAACCATCCAATATTATCTAATTTATGTACAAGGGCTTGTTTTAAGAATATACACATAGCATGGTAGCCACCATCTAATAAGAAAATAGAAATCTAAGCAATATAGGTTATTTCATTGCTCCCACATGCAGGCAACCATCTGAGCTGGCTGAAATAAACAGGGGTTTTTCAAAGACCCCTGAAAGATAGAGGGATCTTTCAAAGACCCCAAAGGCATGGATGAGCTGGGTCTTGGAAACTCACAGAAACTGGAGACTGCAGCGCACCAGGAATGACTGGGAATTCTTTCTCTCTGTTGCTTGTCTTTGCTTCTCCCCATTCATTCTTCAATTTCTGCAGACCTGATTTTTCAGTTTTCCTATTTACATAGCAGAAAATGGCCACACACAAAAGGCATACTGGGAATATGATAGAGCCAATTACAAAGTCTCAGATGCAGGTGCTGATCAGAATAACTTGGAATAGAAGCCCAACCATGGTCCAGTCAGTTACTGCTAAAAAGTTTTATTATACAAAAAAGTTTTTTCCCATACTTACCATGTGCATAGTTGGGCAGTGTGAAATTACCAGGAAAGAGAAAACTGTTCAGGAGATAACCCACTACAAATTTAATTTTGTCCACCCACATTTTTCCATTTGAATACACAAACAAGCTCTCATTTAATCAAGAATCTCAACTCTCTCATTTGGGATGGCTGTAAATTTCAACTTCCCAACTCCTTCAGGACAAACAGGACACATAAATTAGAAAAATGAAGGTTGCCAGACCAGAAAATGTAAATCTTCTAAGGGTTTTAATTCATATATGAGCTACAGAGTACATTCCACATCATGTGGGAAATGTTATAAAGCATCTTATTTTAATTAACAGAGCATTGAAACTATTGCTGAATTTTTTAAGCATGAAATCCAAGCACACAGCACAGAATTTCCTTTGAGTCAAATTAGCATATGGCCACAGGACCCAATTTCAAAATGGTCATGATAAATCACAGCCATTTAGAATGCACTGGATTTTAGTTTCATGTAAATAATACATTACTACCTTCAAAGGTCAGTTATCTGGAGCACATACCACTCTGGAAAAAATTATACAATATTGAACAATGTTGGTATCTGAGACTTAGTTACATGACATCATAACCCTTTGGTGATAGCTACACTCCTCTAAATTAAAATGTTAATTTTTCATCAAAAGTGGATTTTATAAAGCAGAAGCACAGCTCTACTACTCATCAACTCAAGGGAATTTTCCTTATGGAAGTGACAAGTGATATCTGCCTAGAAAATGTGTCTCCATTATAAAGCCTCTATATAATTCAGCAGTCTGGCCCAGCATCAATTCTTTTAAGGTACAGCATCTGTCTTCAACTCTAAATTTTATGATGCAGAGCTTCTATTTGGGTTGTACCAGAGGTAAATGTGGCAATTTTTATAACCAGTCATAACCTTCTATGTCTTGGAGGATCCAATCGCTTCAGAAGAACCCTAATGAGCATCTAGAACCACATGAAATTTGAATTCATTGAAGGAAAGGGAAGAATTTGAGCCATGGATGGAAAGTTTGCTTCTCTTCACAGAGTTAACTCTTCTGAACTTGTCTGACACTGCCACATCCTAGAGTTCCTCCTCTGAAATCTCCTCTTCACCAGCCCCTCCACCTCTTGCCATGATCTACCTGGTGTCAGCCAGGACCAGCTCTTAGTCCCCAGGCCTTCCCATTCAGTGCAGCCTTTCTTAATTAGCCTTGCCCAGAGTTTCAACTACCCTCTAGTTGCTGATTGGCTCAGTTCTGTCTCCTAAGTTCCAGAAACCGAACTCTACCTACAGATGAAAATCTCCACTTGGCTGTCACAAGGCACCTCAAATCCTACATATCTAAAATACCAGCAATCCTCTCCTGACTTTCCAAGTAAGTATGTCCCTCTTCCTGTGCTCCCTTCATCAGTGAATAGCACCACTATCTTCTTCAGGACCAAGGCCAGAAACCTTGAGGCAGACTTGATTCCTCTCTCTCCTCCACCATTCATGTCCAATTAGCCACCAAACCCTGTTAAATCTATCTCCTAATTATATCTTAAGTGTACATAGTTGTCTCCATTCCTACAGCCACTTCTTTAGATACATCCAAGCTGCAACAGTGACATCCTGTTTCCCTGCCTCAAATGCTGCCAACCCTCTGTTCATTTTCCATACTGTTACTATAAATGAATGTCCAAAAGGTATAAATCTGGCTAGGTCAATCCCCTGAATAAAATCTTATAATTGCCCACCACTGTTCTCAACATAAAGACAAAGTCAGGTATGGTGGCTCACACCTGTAATCCCAGCACTTTGGGAAACAGAGGCAGGAGGATCACTTGAGCTCAAGGGTTTGAGACCAGCCTGGGAAGCATAGCAAGACTTCATATCTACTAATTTTTTTTTATTAGCTGGGTGTGGTGGCACATGCCTATAGTCCCAGCTACTTGGGGGCTGAAGTGGGAGGATCACTTGAGCCTGGGAAGTCAAGGCTGCAGTGAGCCCTGATTGTGCCAGTGCACTCCAGCCTAGGTGACACAGTGAGAACCTGTCTCAGAACAAACAAACAAATAACAGCAACAACAAAAACATAAATAAAGGCAAAACTCTGTAACAGTTGTTTTCAACCAGGGGCAATTTTACTTCCACAAGGTACATTTGGAAATATCTGGAGACCATTTTAGTTGTCAAAACTGGAGGGATGGGAGTCACTCTTGGTATTTAGGACAAAGGCTAGAGATGCTACTAAACATCCTATAATGCATAGAACAGTCCCCCACCCCACATCAACAAAGAATTATCCAGCCCAAAATGTTGATAGTGCTAAGGCTGAGAAACCCCAAAGGCTTAGAGGGTCCTGCCTAATCTTTCTATCCTCTTGTCATTTCCTACCTTCTACATCCCCATCTTGACCTACACTCAGTGAACCAGCCAAATTAAACTTCTTCTCAAAGACAGTGGTGTGTGCTGCTTCTCCTCTAGGTCTTACCACACTCTGTCCCTTTTAGCCTGTGATACTGTCATGCTTTTTGCCTGCTTTCCTTACCTAACGAATTCAAAGCCTCCTCTAAGTTTTCAGCTCAGGCATCACTTACCCTAGAAAGCCTTCCCTGCCCCCCATGGATTAGATCCCCCCTTCAGCCCAATTATCTTCCTGCCCTTCCCTTGATATTGTGACATTGTACTGTTTTATAATTGCCTGTTGACTTAGTGTCTGCCAGACTGACAATCAGAGTCCATGCATATTTTTTCCTCGGTTTGGTTCCCAGCATTCAGCACAAAGCCTTGCATACAGTTGGCACACACATATTTGTTAAATGAATGTAGGATTTAAAATCAACATCATTGGTAATCATCAAACTACCAACACTCTTCATTTAGCACATCTTCATCAGCAATCTTAACAACTGGTCTACATTTCCAAGACCTCTGGCAAGTTCAGAAAAGTGGCAATGATGGCCTGTGACATAAATCAGGGAGCTTAGAGCCAGTGAAAATTGCTCAGGTGAGTAAAACTGTTGGCAAATCAGACAAGTTTTTGGAACCCAGCCATCTGGCTTTAATAGCAATTAGGCACAGCAAAATAGGACACGCTAGAAAAAATATAAACACTGAACCAGTTACAGTCCCAGCTTATTGTTCAGATAAAAATAAAAACACGGGGTAAACTTCAATTCTTGAGCAAAGTTAAATGAAAACAAGTGAAAGAATAAGTAGACATCACTTTCCATACATGGATATGAATAAGAGGCATTGGCTTGTTGAGTAGCTAGGAAAGAAAAGGGCATCAAACCTTGCATCTTAGAATCCCTTTACACTCTTTAAAAAAAGTATTGAGAGGCCGGGTACAGTGGCTCACGCCTGTAATAGCACTCTGGGAGGCCGAGGTGGGCGGATCACCTAAGGTCAGGAGTTCGAGACCAGCCTGGCAAACATGGTGAAACACCATCTCTACTAAAAATACAAAAATTAGCCGGGCATGGTGGCACAAGCCTGTAGTCCCAGCTACTCGAGAGGCTGACGTGGGAGAATAGCTTGAACCCGGGAGGAGGAGACTGCAGTGAGCCGAGATCGCGCCATTGCACTCCAGCCTGGGTGACAAGAGTGAAACTCCGTCTCAAAAAAAAAAAAAAGTATTGAGAATCTCAAACAGCTTTTGCTTATATGAGTTGTATCTATTGATATTTATAGTATTCATTGTGTGAATTCCTGTGATTCAGTTTCTTATAGTGTGCTACCCAGAGGAGCAGCATCAGTATCACCCAGGAACCTGATAAAAATGCAAAATCATGGCCCCATCTCCGACTTCCTTAGTCAGAAATTCCAGAAGCAAGGCCCAGCAATCCGTATTTTAACAATCCCACCAAGGCATTCTGCTGCTGACTGAAGTGTAAGAACAGCTGCTCGAATTCATCATATAACTAGAGCAAAACTCCATTTTCACAATAATAACACTTATATAGGACCTACTGTGTGCCAAGCTCTGTTCTAAGCTGTTTATACATTAATTCACACAATAATAATACTCTTATATTCCCACTTTACAGATAAGGAAACACATGGACAGTGTCATTTTTGTCTCAACAAATTACAGAAACTCCTGATTTTCCTTAAAGAGAAATCACCTCATAATCTGAGCTTCTGAGCTCTAAGACTCCTTGCAAAAACCTTTCTCCTTCTTACCAACCTCAGTTAATGGCTTCCCTATTCCTCACCCCATACTCCTTCAAATTCCCTAATTCTTGAACTGTACAGTCCAACCAAGCACATGCTTGTTCCTGACTTCCTTTATAGAACTCATGCTCATGGAAGAAGCCCTTGATCCTGGAGGAATGTTGGGGAGTAGGGGATGTTAGGAGCTCCCTAAGACCTTACTAGGGAACCACAAGGTCAAAACTGTCTTTGTGAGAATACTAAAGTGTATTTGCCTTTTATTTTTTTAACCATGTTGACATTTGCACCAAATATACAAAAGCAATGGTCAGTAAAATTGCTAGCGCCTTAGCACAAATTAAGGCAGTGGCTCCAAACTGTGCTAGTAGCCATGTGTTCTTCACAGCCATGTACTCTTCACAGCCAGGTACTCTCAATAAAACAAATACTAGTTTCAATTAAAAATGTCCTTGAAGGAGAAGTAAGAATTATTAATTTTATTAAACCTTGAGTACACATTCTTTTTAATATTCTGTGTGATGAAATGGGAAAATGTATAAAGCACTTCTACTACACACGTAAATACAGTGGTTGTCACAAGGAAAAGCACTTGTGCAATTGTTTGAGTTGCAAACTCAAATAATTGCTTTTTTCATGAACATAATTTTTTCCTGAAAGGAAAATTAACCAAGTAAAGTTATTTATATGTGGGCAGTTGGCAGATGTTTTCTTCAAAATGAATGAAATCATCTTAACACTTTAAGAAAAACAACTAATAGTCATTGATGCCAATGATAAAAACCTTGTTTTCAAGCAAAAATTCGGATTTTGTAAAACTCACATCTGCCATCATGGGCTTGAAAGCTTCCCAGTACATAAAGCCTTTTCTGATGAGATATTTGAGTGGTAATATTAAAGAATGTGATTTTTGGATATTGTATAATGAAATGTGTCAACATCTCAAAGATCTGTATTAACTCAGTGAACTGATATTTTCAAATGACCAATGCAAGATGTTACAAAATCATGCATGAGTGAAAAATCCATTCAAAGTGCAAGCTAGACCAATGGATTTCAAAGTAACAGAATATGAAAAGTTCATTGATTCCGTTTCAGATTTCACATCGCAACTAACCTTTAGAAAACTACCAATTGGAGTTTTGCTGTAGTAACAAAACAGAATGTCCACAATTATCTGAAAAGGCTAATCAAATACTCCTCCTTTTTCCAATAACATTTGTGTGAGGCTGAATTTTCATCTACTTTTACCAATACAACATATTGCAACAGAGTAAATCCAGAAGCAGATGTGAGAATCCATATCTATGTCTTCTCTTCAGGCAGACCTGAGACAGAGTTGCAAAAAATGTCTTAAATGTCTTAAATTTTTTATTTTGGGAAATATAATTATTTTTCATAAATATATATTATTTGTATTAACATGTAATGGGTTTATTATTATTACTTTGAAATAAATATTTAAAAATATTTCTAGTTTTAATTTCTAATGCTATCTATAAATATCAACAGATACAACTTACATAAACAAAAGCTTTTTGAGATTCTTAATACTTTTCTTAAGAATGTAGAAGGGTCCTAAAACGCAAGGTTTGAGAACCACTCTTTTAGCCTATAAACTTTCTTCCTTGCATATATAATAGTCCTTTAAGCTCGTACTCTATATCTCAGATTACATTTCTTCCAAAGAGAAAGTATATGTAACCAGTTCAGATCTTTATACCTTTATGAACCCAGATTTGAGTAAACAAGACCTACAACCTTGCCCCAGCTTGTTCACTTACTCATGTGACCTTGAGAAAGCTCCCTGCTCTAAGCCTTAGGGTCTCATCTGTATAACAGAGATGATCATAGTGCCTACTTCATTAGGGTGGTTAGGTGGGTTTTATGGATTGCTGTGTGTTCCCTCAAAATGTATCTATGGGAGTCCTGACCTCCAGTGTGGCTATATTAGGAGTAAGAAAGTAATTAAAATTAAATGAAGTCAGAAGTGTGGGGACCTGGTCCTATAAGATTAAGGTTCTTGTAAGAAGAGACACCAGATAACCTGTTCACTCTCTGTCTACCACGTGAGGATACAGTAAGAAGGAGGCCATGAAGAAAGCCCTCACTAGAAATCAAATCACTGGACCCTTGATATTGAACTTCTAGCCTCCAGAACTGCAAGAAAACACATTTCTGTTGTTTAAGCCACCTAGTCTATGGTATTTTGTTATGGCAACTTAAGCAGGCTAAGACAGAGGATCAGTAAGATAGGATGAGTAACACAGTTAGCCCAGTCCCTGGTGCATCATAAGCACAACAAATATTCTCCACTAGTATTATTATTATTCATTCCACAAAGATATATGTAGTATCTACTACAGCTACCAAGGCTTTTGCCATCATGGGACTCAGAGTCTGGGGTGGCAGGGAGGAAGCGGTTAAACCAATAATTATTCAAATAAATATACTGTAGTTATGTTAAATGTTGTGGAGGAAATCAAGGACGCTAAGAGAAGATAAAGAAGGGAGGCTTAATGTGAGTTGGTACTTATGGTAATTAGCTCAATTTAGCCATTCCACAATGTACACACTTCAAAACAACATGTGTGTGACAAATACATACAATCTTTTGACAATTAAAAATAAATAAATAAAGACATTTTCTAATGGTGGGGGTCCCCGATGTAGACTGGAAGTGGGGTGGCTACACATGAAGGAAGGCACTTTGAGAAAGTGGGATCTAGACTCCTAAAAAGAAGAGGCCATATTTTTTCCTTTGTGGACCCTACACAGGGTAGAAGAATCTACTTTTATTATTAGATTTTTTTCTACCTAATTTAAGTTATACTCAGAAGCACAAAAGCTTGTTTCTAGTTTTTATATGACACTTCTAAACTTAATGTTTATTCTGGCTTTTATATAAATGTCCTAAGCTTAGCGTTTGTTGAGAATTACTAAGAGAAGTAGAATTACCTTCTGGGGAAATTGAAAAATGACCTTTCTGGGCAAAAAAGCAGAAGATAAAAGGATCAATAAACAAAAGTCCCCAGTTCCCCAATTCATCTGACTAATGTTACAATCGGAAAGAATTTAATTCATAAGGTCAGGCTCTTCAGAGAAGTAAAGACCAGTGGGTGAGAACAAGGACACCTGGGAGTCTATGAAAGTAGATTCCAATCTCACTGTGGCATGATTTATCCTGATCAAAGAGCAGAAGCCATGAAAAGCTTTGAAAAATGATTCACAGTGCCGAGAAGAACATACCTGTGAATATTCCAGTTAAGGCAGTGCATTTTAACCAGCTGTCCTCAGAAACAAAACATCTTCTTACCAAAACACAAGCCCCTGAAACAAGGCCCCAATGGAATGATAAAAAGCAGCTGAGCCTTCCTGTAGGCAGAGACAATCGAGGAGACCTTTAAGGCTGTGGGTTGAGATAATAAAATATTGAAGTGTGCCTCTCTTTACCTTCTCCTTCGGCATTCTCACAGATGTCCTGTGAGAACAGGACTCTTCAAAAACTCTTTTTCCGAGTCGACTAGAGAGCAGCTCTTGATAAATCATGAAATGAAATAGCTGGAAGCCAGCAGAGCCTGGTACCAATCTCAGTTCAGGACTACAGGCAAAATTTGTCATGTTTTCTATGCCCAAAATTCTACATCTCTCACATGAGGATAATGGATTTTGAAGAAAATGAGTTCATATGCAAAAGCAGCTCTGCCTTTTTGGGAAAAAGAAAGTACCAATACAGTCAAAACAGTCCCACATTTTATATCAGTATTATATTAGTTTCTTTAATTATATGATGTTCAGGGCTGGAATTTAATAAACATCAATGTTGGGTACTTCTTCCATTCTACGTATCTGAAAGGTGTTTTGAATTGTACAAGGGGGAGACCAAAGCAACCTATAACTCAGGCCCCCTTACCCCCACCTGTTCTTTCCCATACCCATCAGTGTGTTTTTCTAAGGGGCCCTGAACTTTTCTGGAATCCCATGACCAGGTCTGCCCCTTTATGCTCAAAAAGTGACTCCACCTCCATCATCGGTAAAAATAAGTCACCATTTTTTACTGCTCTCAATTTTCCAGTTTCCTCAATACACAAGCTAATTTACATGCAGCCTACCCGCTCTTCCTTCCCTCTCATTTCAGGAGAACAAGTGTCATTCATCCACTTTAGTCTACTTTCCCTCCTATGACCACATCTCAGCCCTCTAGCTCGCCAGGGACCTCAGCCACCTCTTCTTTCTCTTCAACTTCTTTTCTTATTTTTTAGTTGACACATTGTAATTTTACATATTTATGGGGTACAATTGATGTTTTGATACATATATATGTTGTATAATGATCAAATCATGGTATTTAGCATGACCATCACCTCATGTATTTATCATTTATACATGGTGAGGACATTCTCAAAAGCCTATCTTCTAGCTATTTTATAATATACCACATCTTAACTGTTAACCACTGTCACCCTTCTGTACAATAGAACACCGGAATGCAGTCTTCCTAATTGTAACTTTGTACCTGTTGACCATCCTCTCCCCATCCTCCTCGCCTCCCATACCTCCCCAATTCCTAGTATCCTAGTAACTGTGGTTCTACTCAGTTTGTTTCTATGATATCAATTCTTTTTTTTTTTTAGAATCCACGTAAGAGTGACATCATATGGTATTTGTCTTTTGGTGTCTGGTTACTTCAAAGGTCTCCTTCTCCACAAGTATAAACATGCTCAAGGCTTGTCTAAATTTTTTTAAGACAAACAAATGCCCTGACCTCATGCTCCATCTCTAGCTAGGACCTTCTCCACAACCACTCCACTTTCTTCATGACCATGCTTCCTAAAAAGGTATTCCCCATTCAGTGGTTCTCAAACATTAATGTGCAGACAGATTATCTGAGGATCATGGTAAAATGCAGTTTCTGGTTCAGTGAGATGGTGTGGGGCCAGCAACTCTGAATTTTTAACAAGCTCCCAAGTGATGCTGATGTGGCCAGTCTGCAGACCACACTTTGAGAAATAAGTTTCTATACTCTAATTGCACTTCCACTTTTTCTGCTACCAGAACCAGTATCAATTTTTAAATGGGCTTCTGGGGATGGGAGTATAAATATCAAATAAATATAAAAACCCCTTTCTTGCTCTTTTTAGATGTCCATAAGAACAATGGCAGATGGAATCTCAATCCCACCATTTGGCCTGGATGGCTAAAAAGCTTTACCTTACAATGATGAGACCTCTGTAAGTAAATACTTCCAAAATCCAACACCTGAAGTTTTTGCAACCAATGATGGAACCATTATTTTACACATCTGATCAACACGGGTAAATTAAATTCTTGAAGCCCTTGTGAGCCACAGGCAAGAACCATTTCTGTACAATTGTGGAAAATTCTGAAATTTGTGAGAAATTACCTCACTAAATAATTTTATTTGTGTTTGCTTATGGGTTTTATTTGCTAATGTTTTGTTTTACTTGACTTGTCTTGTTTTATTTTTCAATATAATGTAAACCAAATCCTTCCAGCAGCTGGGTGTATGCTCCAAACTTGCAAAGAAGGAAACTGCAGCCACTCCACGGCAGCAAGAAGTCACTAGGCTGAAAGGTTGGAGTACCATGCACTTTTCTAACAGTTTTGCATTGCTATGAAAAAATCCTTTCTTCCTATCTCTGAGCCTGCCTCTCATCCTACTCCACCCTCCAATCTATTAGGGTAGAAAACAAGTATATAGTCCTTGAATCCTATCAACCTATGATAGAACACTCTAGGACGAATTACCATAAATTACTTTACAGGTGAAATGTCATGAGTGTCACATACTACATTATTTTCGTTTCATTAAATACCAGTGAGACATAATGAGTTGCTTTAAAATGAGGGGTTAAACTCTACCCCAAAAGTCAGAAGATTCTTATAAAGAAAACAGTACCCATCTGACAAACTTTCCTTTATCTGTCACACTGAGCTCTCAGAATTCAGTCTACTGTGATCCAATAACCAGAAATTGATCCCCCAACCAGGCTAAGAATTGAGCTTTTAGAATTTCGGTCCCCACTTAATGGCCTTCAGAGATTCTTTCATGCCTCTAAGGTAATGCTTAACATCTTAGCCTGGACTATAAGACCCTTCACCAGCAGACCTGGCCTCCATCTCCATCTCTGCAGCACTCTCCACTTGCACTGCTTATACTTTTCTGCAAGAGCCTTTCTCTCCTCCATACCTCCACATGGTGGGAGGAGGGGTCAGAAAAAGACAAAGCTATTTGCAAAATAAGCTAACATTCTCATTTAAACTTAAGAAATTTCAAACTCTACATTCTTGTTGTTGTTATTGGATTTACTCTTTGCTGGCTTCTGATCTCTTATTAGTCATTCTACTCTCTGTTCATCAAAGGGTGTATTTGTCTCAGATTGCAACATTCACTAAACACAATGACGTGTGACTTAATGAACCTGAGTACGTCCATAGTTCAATCCCTTGTCTATTGGCCTGTCAGGTTCAGCCCAGACCAATGTGGGGACACCAAGAAGCCCAGAGCCACTGCCTACAGAGGTGGATCCAAAAGAGGCAGAAAGGTTCTATGTGCCTGGAGTTTGGGAAGCTATGGACTTATCACAGGGGTGGTGGTGGTAACCATAGGCAAAGGGTACAAATCACTTTATGTAAGAAAATAATCTAAGAACTTACTTGCATGAATATGAGCACACAAAGCATTTTCTCCCAGCAGATAGGCACACTTGCCTGTAAGACCATACAGCCCTGCAGGGCCAGGATCCCTTAAGGAAGCTCCCTTTCCATTCTCCTATGGGAAGAAGGAGTAAGACTTATACCCTCTTGGCCCCATCCAACTCTACCAGAGAGACTGGCTCCAGGCCTGCTGCCCACCAGAAGCTAGTACAGCACAATTCAAATGCCTATGCAGGGGTCTCCGTGTTGATATCCTCTGACCCTGTGTGGCCACCCACATCTCCCATGCCTTCCAGCAGGATTACAAAGTACTCCAGAGTTCCTTTGGACCCTTGAGCAGCATGGGATTGAAGTGTGCAGGCCCACTAATATGTGGATTTTCTTCCACCTCTGACAACCCTGAGACAGCAAGGCCAATTGTCCTCTTCTGGTTCCTCATCCTCTACATGAAGACAATGAGGATGAAGACCTTTATGATGATCCACTGGCAGTTAATGAATAACGAATTCATTTTATTTTCTTTATGGTTTTCTTAATAACATTTTTATGTATTAATCAATTGTTTATGTTACTGGTAAAGCTTCCAGTCAGTAGTAGTCTATTATAGTTAGGTTTTGGGGGAGAGTCAAAAGTTAAACACAAATTTTCCACTGTATAGGGATCAGTGCCCCTAACTCCCATATTGTTCAAGGGTCAACTTTACCTGGTCAACTGACCAGGCCCAAGTGCTTAAAAGAGTAGGTAAATGGAACATCAATTTCGCATATACAACAATCCCTTAGAAACATCACCAGTCCAATAGTACATGGGCTAATTTCCTCCCACTCCCACACACACTATAATAATCATTTTCACTCTTACCTACTAAATACATACAGATTTTTTTTTTTGAGATGGAGTCTTGCTCTGTCATCCAAGCTGGAGTGCAGTGGTGTGATCTCGGCTCACTGCAACCTCTGCCTTCCGGGTTCAAGCAATTCTCCTGCCTCAACCTCCTGAGTAGCTGGGATTACAGGCACCTGCCACCACAACCAGCTAATTTTTGTATTTTTAGTAGAGATGGGGTTTCAACATGTTAGCCAGGCTGGTCTTGAACTCCTGACCTCGTGATCCACCCACCTCGGCCTCCCAAAGTGCTGGGCTTACAGGCGTAAGCCACCGCGCCTGGCCCATACAGATTATTTCTGCATCTACTTATATCTATTCATAGGCTGTTCATGACTACTCCTTTCTTTGAAAAAAAATAGTCAGGTTCTGAGTTCCACATTACCTAAGCGTTGAGTCTCAGAGAGATTTTCTGGAAAAAAACAAAAACAAAATCTGAATGTCTAGGTCTCTATATCAAAAGCCTGGAGGCTGGAGGGAGGTATAGAGGCTCAAGGCAATCCTGGGACGGACATGGTGACCGGAAGTTAGCTGCATGGACATTGCCAGGAGTGGGCATCTGTAGACACAGGGCTGCTCACCACTGTTTTCTGAGGTTGTGTGTGTTTGTGTGTGTGTGTGCGCGTGTGTGTGTGTGTGTGTGTGTGTTTGGAGTGGGGAAACTAAAGAGTGAGAAGAGAGTCTTCGATCAGCATAACTCAAATGCCTACACAGATGTCTGCATGTTGACATCCTCTGACTCTGTGTGGCCACCCACATCTCCCCTGCCTTCCAGGAGGATTGCAAAGTACTCCAGAGTTCCTCTGGAGTAAGTAAATGCTTCACTGCCACTTGTAGTAAACATGGCTGCCTGAATTCCATGATTTATACAATATCTGGAGATATTTTTTAGTCACTAGTAACATAATCTATAGAAAATGGATGCTTAGTTTCAGTAATTACTTTATCTGAATCCATCCAGTCAGTTAACTTGAATGCATGTACAGCCTGAGAGTAAAAGACACATATATACCAAGCCTACCTTTACTTTATTCTGAGATCTCACAATGGAATATCAAGTAAGCAATTATAGAACTTCAGGATGGAAAACAACCAAGGTATTTTGGCTAAAGAAGCTGTGACTCTGAAGTAGAATACATTCATCTATTGTGTGTCATAATGAAGGCAGTAATTTATTTCAATGCCATTTAGAATGCACAGCTTTCTGCAGAAAAGCATCCAAAACATTAAGAAGAAGATCAGAAGGAAAACTGTAATTTCCTAGGAACCAATGCTGGAACTAAAACTTTCACAGTAACAAGAGGTTGAAATGGCACATTTTGAGTTTTAAAAAATCTCATGCTTAAGGAAGTGGGAAGGGTGGGAGGAAGGGATGGATATGCAGTTTCCTTGGAAACGAAATGTGATATTATGGCAGCAGTTGCCTCAGGAATCATTGTTTAGAAGGTGAAAACACTGCTCATCTGCTTAACACTGGACAAGGGTAATTTAGAACCTAAATAATTGTGATTGTTATAAGAATCCTCAGGGAACTCTAAAAACTGCTGTAGAATGGAGGTGCCATGTACAACCTCATAAATCTACAGAGGAACATGAGAAGGGCCCCTCACGAGGCTGCAGAAAGCAGATGACCACAGTAATGAGTTACATGTACAATTTCCAGAGCATGAATATAAATAGGCACCACCAGGCAGCTCAGTCTCCAGCCCTCCCTGGTTCTCTGATAACCTTGAGAATACATGGCAGGTTTGTATGGAGATAAGCAGGTTTGTACAAAGACCGACCTGCATTCCTTATCTCGGCTGTCTACTACTCCCTAGCTCTCCAAGCTTGGACACCCCACTAACCTCAGTGGACCTCATCCAGAAAAACAAAGAAAATACTGCTTTTTTTCCCCTCAGGATTATTATGAGAATGGAATGAAGGAGGAAAAGCCCTAGAATATTGCCTGAGACATAGTCGGGGGTCTCATACACGTTAATTCTTTTCTCAGTAGTCAATGGGTTTATTTAGACCTGTCTGCTTCTTTCCACAACGGACATTCCATATGCTCAAAGAAGTGGATGAGAATCCACAGCAGGAGGTCTTTGTGGAGAAACTCCAGGGTGTGGCATCTGGTCAAGTCAGAGTTGAGGTGCATGGGCTCTGACTGCCATTCACACACTTAAGAATCAATCCTATTAATGACATGGGGCAGTGGGTGGAAGAGTGTAATGTGTGTGGGTGAAGAGCTGAGCTAAATTCTGAACCATGAAGGAGAACTGGGTATAAGAGAACAGTGGTCCCTCCATATCTGTGGAGGATTGGTACCAGGACCTCCCAAAACTACAAAAATCTGCAGATGCTCAAGTCCCTGTTATAAAATGGCATAGTATTTGCATATAACCTACACACATATTCCTGTATACTTTAAATCATCTCTAGATTACTTATAATACCTAACACAATATAAATGCTAAATACTTGTTATACTGTATTGTTTCAGACTTAATGACAAGGAAAAATTGTCTGTATGTATTCAGTACAGACATATATTTTTTTCCCTGAGCACTTTCGATCCAAGGTTAGTTGAATCCATGGATGCAGAACCCATGGGTACAGAGCAATTGTGTTCCTCCAAGAGGGCAGGGACCATGTCTGGTCTGTCCATCTCTGTGTCCCTAATGCCAGCACAATGCTGGCAGTATATGCACAGAACACAGTATGTGCTCCATAAAGTTTCTGCAGAATGAATGCTAAGGGCAGCAAGGCATGCCAGGAGGTCATGGGCAAATGCATCAGGGGTGAGGAGCCCAGAGTAAAATTCAGAGTGAGGCACAGATGAAACCACAGACAAAGCAAAGAGTGCTTCCCTCCATGACAGGATTTCGTGACATATTTTATGTTTTCCAGATGTTCATTGAGTGCTGACTATGTTCCAGGCACTGTTTAAGAACAAAATAAAGAAAAGGTCTCCTCATCTGGAGCTCGTATTATGTCACATTAAACATAATGTAATGTGATGTTCCAATAAAATGGTGCATGTGTTGTGAACCTCTCCAAGCAGGGACCAAGTCTTGGTCATTGCTGATTCCTCAGTGCCAGACCCAGTGCCTGCAGATCCACAAGAAAAGCACAATAAGGAGTATTTAAACTGATCTCAAAATGTCGAGAAGCACTAGATAACGTTGACCTGGGATAGGAAGTCCTGCAGTCCTAGATTTGAGTCTCAGGTGTAACACTAACTAGCCTGGTGGCCTTGAGCAAGTTGGTTTTCCTCTCTGATCCTCAGTTTCCTTATCTGTAAAAGGAAGAAAGCAATATGGATTCACAGGGTTGTGGCGAGGATTAAAAAAAATGTGCTACCTTTAAAATAACTAGGACAGAGAAGGGCACTTCGTTGTCAGAGTGGTACCTGCTGCTCTCATGATCTTTATCATTATTATTTCTCATCAGAGACAGAAGCACACATGGCCATACTCAACTGGACAACATGAGTAGAAAATTAAAGCAAATCTTTACCTGTAAAACTTTTAACTCAAAATAAGACAGTCTGACACACCAGAACTCTTCCCCACTGACCCGGACAAACAGATTCCTTTTCATGCAATGAGCATCCTCTGTCCAGCCACAATACCCTCTGTAGAGTGAGCCCCGATTTAAAGTCCAGTTCTGAACTCCATCTGTTCCCATGGGTGGTCCTCATTGGTTGGTTTTCTCCCAGTGATCTCAAAGGGCCAATGCTCAATTTTGTACTGCCATTTTTAGTCCCGGGCAAACTCTGAAGAGCTAGAATCCCCCGGATTGCCTATATGTTTCGTGTGTGTGTGTGTGTGTGTGTGTGTGTGTGTTGCCCAGGCGGGAATGCAGTGGTGTGATCTTGGCTCACTGCAACCTCCACCTCCTGGGTTCAAGTGATTCTCCTGCCTCGGCCTCCCAAGCGGCTGTGACTACAGACATGCGCCACCACACCCGGCTAATTTTTGTATTTTCAGTAGAGACAGGGTTTCACTATGTTGGCCAGGCTGGTCTCGAACTCCTGACCTCAAATGATCCTCCTGCTTTGGCCTCCAAAAGTGCTGGGATTACAGGCGTGAGCCACTGCACCCAGCCCCATATGTTTCTTAACTCAGTTCTGGTGACTTGGATAAGCTGACTTACCTTTAATAAAGCAGAACTGATCCTCTCAAAGAAATGCCCCTATGGAGATGTTTTTGGTTCACATAAGGGGTAATCAATAACAAAGTTAATGATTAGAAATGAACTAAAATAAGGAAATTATGAAATAATCTATAAGTAGTTGTTAAAATGGGTTACGTGAATGGGCTCAGAGTAGAGAGAGAAGTAGCAAGAAGAAACAAGATAGAGAGATTAATACACGTATCAGTAGGCATAACTTCACATGACTGCAGAAGTGGGGCTATGTATTTATGTATATGTATATATATAATAATAAAAGTAGGTTTCAATAACAAATATATAACATATTCAGTAACATATATATACATATATATTCATGTACTACATTTTGGTCAACAACAGAATGCATATACAATGCTGATCCCATAAGACTATAATACCATAATTTTACTGTACCTGTTCTAGGTTCAAATATGTTTAGATACACAAATACTTACCATTGTGTCACAATTGCCTATAGTATCCAGTACAGTAGCATGTTGTACAGGTTTGTAGCCTAGGGGTCATAGGCTATAACATATAGCCTAGGTATGATGTAGTAGGCTCTACTACCTAGGGTTATGTAAGTACACTTTGTGATGTTCCCACAATAACATAATCACCTAATGATGCATTTCAGAATGTATCCCTGTTATTAACTGACACATGACCGTATATGTATATATACTCATTACTTGTCTACATCCACTCACACATATATGACACTCATATGTTTCAATAATGTATATATGTGAAATATATGTGTATATAGTCATTATTTGTCTCCAACCTTCCCCACAAAAAGCCATTTCTGAAATTTAGTATACAAATCAACAACAAAAAAGAAGACATTGAGGCTTGAAGTCATGTGGTGTAGACCATTTGCTTAACTAAATAATAATGTAATACTATATCAGTAAGCAAATGAACTGGAGAAATTAGCTGAAAAAAATTTATACAAAATCTCCTCTAGATGAGTCAATCTACAAAGAGCAGAGCTAAAGTGGTGTACAGAAAAGTCTCCTAAATTTTCATTACATGACCACAAGATTTACAGTAACTACTACTTCATTGTCATTCCTTTCTAGACTTCTCCATAACCATATATTAAACAAAACCCCAAACAGATCTGCATTAGAACTGCATTAGACATAGTGACATCTGCAAACTCTGTAATAGTCCTAATGTCTAGCCATAGACACCAATACCATAAATACAGATTCCATTTCTCAAATGGGACAATTTTGCACATAGTAAAATAAGTGGCAAGTCAAAATTCAAATGACTAAAGTTGTTTTAGGTAATTCGTAGGTTGTAAAAACTAATGAGAAGTAAAAAAAGAATTATGAAGGTATTACAACACTCCCATTAAAATGAAAATCTATGTTACGACTTTATGCTCTTCAAATACCACACCAGACTGAAGCATCAACCAGTATATCAAGTGTTCTGTTCCTTAAAAAATCACTTTGTTTATGTGGAGTGATAACCTTGCTTATTAATTTTCAAAAATACCTGCCTAGTTATCCCTTTAAGCCAGAATCATCTCCAATTTACATGGCCATCAAAATTTATTTTTTAATCAGCAATTCATTTGAGTAACTAAAATGAAAATAATTGCACAAGACCAGAGGATACCCCCCACAACACACACACAAGTGCAATAGTGTAAACTGAAAGCAGACAGGTAATCATATCTCTAAAAAGAACAGAAACTTCTATGAAGTCATTCTTATGAAAAGTTTTATGAATGGCACTAAAGGATTTAGCATGTGCAAGAAAAATGATCATGCAATAAGACCAGATATTAGTTTCATGCTACAGAAAAGACTATTGTCTAGACTTATCCACAAAAATGGCCTTGTTACTTCTTAAATCTCTCTTAAGAGTGGCTACCCAGTGCAAAGAGTACACTGCATTTGGGTGCTGATTGGACAAATGGTTGCTGATAATCAAATGGCATGATTTATCTTTTGAAAAGCTGTGGAGTAATTTCTAAGCAACACCAATAATGTAAATGATAAGTATAGCTCAGTACAGTAAAAACGCTTATTTCATATCAGTCTTCTAACCCAGGGCTCAGAGAAAACAAATAGGAAGAGTAAGTTTGATATTAGACTCTCAAATTTCTATTAGTAGGGTTTGCTGATAACACAGGGTGATAGCTGGCCACATCATAAGAGATACTCAGTGCTCATTGTAGATATGAGAAATAAGCATCCTAATTCGAATTTCTGAGTGTTCACGTCCTGTCACAGCATTAAAATAATCATGCAAATCTGCCTCCAGCTGGTTCCTGATTTGCATTCATTTTTTTCTGTTGAAATGATTTATACATACTTGCACTAAATTCTAAATTCTAATCTTAACATTCAGTCTTAGAAGAACAGACATCAGTAATATTTGAACTAAAGTTATAATATTAATAGCTAGCAATTATTAGCTTTATAAGTGTGTGGCTGACACCAAACCTGGTTAATAAGCAAACTACTTGCATGCATGTTCTTCACAATATTTGCACATAACCATATTTTTTTGGCTAACGTAAAAAATAGCTAGGTAACGTGAATATTACCTTCTTAACACATGGTAATAAGGCACATAAAATATTGCATGTTGATTAAATACAAGTAGACAAAGAGTGACTCTTCACAAACCCTATGTAATTGGAAGAATAAAACACTCTCCATTCTATAGTTATATTTAATTTTAATGACTTGCTTAAGAACAATGGGAAAATTTACATCCAAAACGTCTTTACTTATTCAAAGATCATTCAAGTAGAAATCTGGGAGCCATTAGCAGGTAGCCTACGCTTTTTTAGAAGTAAAATAGAGGCAATCAAGACTTTCTTTCTAGAAAAGTCACACAGGATTAAAGCCAGTTCCTGGATTCCACTTCCATTGAAATTCTATCCATGTCTGAATAAATTCAGTCTTAAAGCTCTATCAATATTAACAACGGTGAAACAGGGGGGTTCCCTGACTCTCACAGGACCTGCAACAGGGGTTTGGCTTGTCTGTTCAGTCACCACCATTGCTCAAACAGCTTACAGGAGTGGGAGCATGCAGACAGACAGGTGCAGGAGTTGGGATGCTGGGCTCTGGCCCCACAGCAGCATCCAGGGATGGGAGCCTGTGACTCCCGGAGCCCAGTTGGGTGTATGTTACAGTGTGTTCTTTTAGCCTTGCCATCCACGCATGGCTTAAGTGTTAACTGGCTCAGTGGACCCTCTGCCTTTTTG
The DNA here is from genome assembly GCF_029289425.2 of Pan paniscus. Classification (NCBI taxonomy): domain Eukaryota; kingdom Metazoa; phylum Chordata; class Mammalia; order Primates; family Hominidae; genus Pan; species Pan paniscus. The sequence goes on from NC_073249.2 coordinate 150,713,105, forward strand.
CAAGGGCAGAGGGCCAGCGTGACACCTTTCGTATCCTGAGCTCTTGTCCAGCATCCTGGAAGAATCCGGTCACACACAGACTTGAAGGATGGTACATGTGGGGTTTTACTGGGTGGTGGAGGTGGCTCTGAGCAGGATGGATGGGGAGCTAGACAGGAGATGGAATGGGAAGATGATCTTCCCCTGGAGTTTGGCCATCCAGCACCTGATTTTCTACCATCTCCAGCCAAACTCCTGCTGACGTTCAGGCGCTCTTTCTCTTCTCTCCTTCTCTGCTGCAACATTCTGCCATTTGTCTGCTCATCTGCTCGTCTTCTCATCTGTTCATCTCCTCATCTGCTTCTGGAGCCTGGGGTTCAGGGTTTATATGGGTATAGGATAGGGGGCATGGTGGGCTAAAAGGCAACATTTTGGGCATGAAAATAGGAATGTCTGTTCTCACTTGGGGACAGGGATATCCCGGCTTGAGGGTGGGGCCTTTGTAAGGTAACCGCACTCTTCCACCCAGTATTTCCCTGTCTCCTGTCGGCATCAACAGCAATAATAATAACATTATATTTTTAGTGCAAATTTGATCTCACACTTTAGTTGGGAAGCTTAAACATTAGTTCTACTCTGAAAAACAACTCCATGAAACGGAAGTTACCTTTATTTTTAACATTAGAAAACTTGAATCTGAGAAGTAACTTGCTGAGTGTCACATAATTAAGAAGCGAGAAAACTATATTTAAAACTCAGATTTACTAATAATACATTTGTTTAAGAAATACTTTCTGAACACCTAGTATGTGCTAGGTTCTTTTTAAACACTGGGGATCTGCAGTAAAAAAAAACGTGGGCCCTGCCCCCATAGAGTTTGGATTAAAGTATTTGTTTGCACTTTATAAATAATAAACCAATAAAATAAATTAGTGGAATGTCAGATGATAAAATGTGCAGTGAAGAAAAGTAAAGCAGGGTAAGGGGAAAACAGTATATGAAATTAACAAAGAGGTTCCATTTTAATATAGGCAGGTTTGAAACTGACTCTAATAAGGCAAAATTGGTCAGACTTGAAGAAAAGTGAGGGAACCATACAAATACCTAACTTACAAAAACATCTTTCAGCCAGAGGAAATGAGGGAGGGGCCCAGAGGCAGGAGCATGCTTGGCCAAGTGAGTAAAGGAGGAAATTGAGCAGAGTGACTGAAGGGCAAATAAGTTGGAGATGAGGTGAGATCAGGATGAGATCTCTTCTTGGGCTTTTGGCTAAGATCAAGGTAGATCCTGATGGGAAACACCATGTCATGGAGGGTTTTGTAGGACACTGTAAAGTCTTTGGTTTTCACTCTAAGAGACAGGAGTTCTGAGTAAAAGGGAGGAACCTGAGTCATATCTTTAAAGGATCATTACATGACTATGTTAGGAAAAGACTCAAGGAACAAGGGCAGAAACTGGTAGACAAATTAGGAGACTGTGGCAATAATCCAGGCCACACACGGTGGTGACCCAGACCCAGATGTTGACAATGGAGGTGGGGGAAAGAGATGGCTTCTTTACATGTGTTAAGGGATTCACTATTTTAACGTGGGGTATGAAAAACAGAAAGGAATTAAGAATGACTCCAAGGAGTTTGACCCAGCAAATGGAAGGACAGTAAGCCATTTGCTGAAAAGAAGCTTGCAAAAAAATCTATCAGATTTAAAGTCAATGCTCTCTCAAAATCAATGTGCTACTTCACAAAGGTACACCAAGTATTGAAATTCATTTAATATTCAATTCCGACCCATCTTGTGTGTCCAGTCCTTTCCACCAGGCTGGGACACTCCTAGTGGGGGCCTGCTGCTGGTTGGAGCCCACGTGAAAACTAAAGGTTCTGGTACCATGGAGATGCCAGAAAGGTGACATGCTAAAGGCTAACTCAGGAGCCCACTGAGCCGAGCAGGGAATGGACAGAAAAACTCAGAGCAATAGTTCCGGGGGCAAACCAGCCCACAAAGAGCTGACACATGGGGATGGAACAGCCACAAGGGGTTGACAGTGACAGTAGTAGACAAGAAAGACAGAAATAAGCATCCAAGGCCGATGGGTAAGGCTTAAATCTGGATTATTCAGCATGGGCTTCCTTTCTGTGGCCCTGGGAACCTAAGAAAAATCTCCCACCTCCAATTCAGCCAGCACAGCTCTGCTCTGAACTGACTGACAGTTCAGAATTTCTCTTTCTCAGATGATCATATTTGAATAAAGGAATCCAAAGCTCATTCATTCTCCCTCTGTCTTTCCCTCCCTCCTACTCCCTCCACCCTGACTTTAATTAAAACTATTGATCTTGATCTACTGATCAAGTTTTCATACCCGGCCGTACATCAGATAATCTTTTAAAAATACAGGTTCCTAGGCCCACATCCGAGGCACTGAATAACAATCTACAGGGAAGAAAGACATCAGTCAGATTCCAAAACCTCCCACGGTCTGCCGATAAACATCAAGGTCAGCTACAACTTGTAACTTGAACATGGTCATGTTTCCTTTCTCTCTGTACCATTAGGGCCTCTGGGTTGGTCCATCATCCACTGAGTTTTTCTAATTTTTCTTCCAGGAATCAATGGCAGAATACTTTCCTGAGAAATTACTCCAAGCCCTTGGGTCTAGTGAAGCCTATTTCATCCATCTCGTAAGTTCAATACAAGATCTCTCTTTCTAAAATGGCTTACCCTGGTGGGGAAGCCAGGTCTTTTTCTACTTCTTTACATTGTTTATTCTCCTGTGTGGTTACTTTAATTAATGTTTAATCTTCCTGTGTTTGTGCCCTGAGGCAGAGCCTCTGAAGGGCACAGAGTTCAAAATCTTACAGCCTCATAACACTCCATAGGTTTGACATTAAATAATTATGACAATTCAAAGTAAAGACCAAAATCCCATTCTCTACTCAAACTGCCAGGGATGCTGGATCAGTTTCTGCAGACCTTCTCTGCAAAATCCGTCATTTTCTTTCTATTCCCCAACTGTTACACTGCTAGATGACTATTTCTGCTCCCTCTTTTTCAGGGAGGGGCCATATTCTGTGAGAAAATGGCCCCGTCACTCAAGAGTGATGAAATCAGTGGAGCACGGCTGGGCTAGAAATGATTACCAAAGCCCGTTAGGAGATGCCAACAGAGACTATATTAACCATTATTCCCTCTGTACACAGCGATCTGAATGAAAGAGGAAAGAAGACTTTCTGCTGCTTATGGTATCTTCGGGAATCATCTGACAGCTTACTTATTAAATGCATTTTAATATTAATTCTCCTCTGCACTCTAGCTGACCTTCAGAAACATTCACCGAGTCTTAAGAACACAAAGCACAATGGCCTAGGGAAGGCACGGATGGGAAGAAAGCTGCATCTGAACACTTCTTCTCCTGCGCAGTTGCATAAAAATCAGTTACAATTAAATACTGAATTACCAGTATTTAATAAAGATCAAAAGGATCTTTTAAGATCCTTTAGAGCCTAAAACACAGGCCAATTAGAACCCAATTAATTAGGGTTCAAATTATTTTTCTTTCTGTACATTTTGGAGAAAATGCATATCACAGGAATGCACAATCACCTAAAGAAATTTTAAGCTCTTTCACAAACACATCCCGAGTCCAAAACACATTCTGTCTTCTCCAGTCCTAGAAAATGAGACCTGGCTTCCAGAATAATGTCCCTCAAATATTTAGTAAATGCACAATTGCATTTAATATTGTATTTATTAAGTCAAAGCTCAGACCAAAAGGCTCTTAAAAGACTTTTGTTTCCAATTTAACTCTTTTTTTAAAAAAAAAATTGTAGTAAAATACACATAACATAAAAATTACTATCTTAACCTTCTTTTCTTCTTACTTTTTGTTAATAGACAACGTCTTACTCTGTTGCCTAAGCTAGAGTTCAGTAGCACAATCAGAGCTCACTGTTGTCTCGAACTCCTGGGCTCAAGTGATTCTCCCACCACAGCCTACTGAGGAGCTGGGATTTCAGGCTCAAGCCACTGCACCAGGCATTAACCAGTTTTAAATGTGCAGCTAAATGGCATTAAATATATTCACATTGTTATGCAATCATTACCACCATCTACCTCCAGAACTCTTTTATAAAACTAAAATTCTGCATCCATAAAACAATAACTTTCCATTCCCCTCCATTAACCTCTTAACCAGAAAATTGCACCAAACAGAAATCTCTATTCTTTAGATATTTTGACTGATATTTTATTCTTATATAGGGCAAAATTGAGATTATCTTCTTTTATAATTTCACTCATTTAAGCTCAGCTTGTACATTATGTTTAGGAAAAAAAAAAGTTATTTTGTTCCAGAAAGTCATGTTTAATCCTCAGGTATATCTATAAGCTAATGCTGGTGGGTGATCAATCAATAATTATCTATTTTGAACTAAACGTCACAGACATCTTTCTTTACTGAGTCTCCGAATCAGTTTCTACCATCAATTAGGATTAGAATTGTTTTCACAAGCATCTAGGAAATGACTACCCATAAAACCACATTTTAATCTCTTTAAAGCACTAGGAAAAATGACTACTCAAAACTCCATCAAAAAACAGTGCTGTGACCTTCCAGCAATGAGCATGCTGTAAGTCAAACCAAGACTTTTCTGTGCAATACTGAGCAGGTGAAATACTGATGCCGTCTGGGCAGTGGGCTTTCGTCTTCATCTAGCAGTGGCTGCAAGAGGGCGTGGCCAATCTCCAGAGCATTTGCAGCCCCAGCAGAAGATGAAGCTCTGTGTCAGTCTTTCTCAGTTCTGAGTCATTAGTTCTAGGGAGGGAAGGCATTAGAAAACCTTTCAAGCCACAAACCACATATCTTAGGGAGATGGCTAATTAGAATTCACCCTAAACTGTGAAAGAATTAACAGACATTAAATAATCATTATTTATAATTGGGAAATCAAGTTATCCAAAAGAAAAAAAGGCAAAGATCAGATTGTCTTGCTTAATGTTTAATTTAGAAAAATAAAAGGGTAACTAGATCTCCAAATGACCAATAGGTTTGTGTCCCCAAAGTTAGTAACTCAGAAAGTATTTTTCTGGAGAAGCAATGTTAAAATTGTGATTAGTACTTTCAATCTTAAAAGACCACACAAAAATGACTTCATCCACATGTAGCCATAGTATAGGACAAATGGTCTGCCCCAAGCTTTGGAACAGTGACCAAGGGGTACTGCAGCTTAGAGAGAAAGAACTGTTCTTTCTCCTTTTCATGGCAAAGCATTGACCTGGGGGAATATATTTTTTAAGTATTTGATTTCTTTGTTTCTCCTATTCTGTACTTTTTTCTGATTGTCTGGTACTTCTAAAAAGTATGACATCCTTGAACTGCCTTAACTTCACTCATCTTTCAACCAAGTTCCCCATCATGGCCAAGCCCACACCAAAAAAAAAAAAAACTATCCATCAGGGCAGCTGACTCAGGGGGTTCAAAGCAAATGGATTAAACCAAAATATGGATAAAATAAGATTTCATGTTCTCTGGTATGCCTTAAAATAACAGCTTTGCAATACGTAGCCTCAAAAATCCAAAGAAATGCAAATAAAAACATGAAAATATATTCCTATCCAATGGGTTAAAAACGGTAAAAAGAATCATATTATCTGGTGGGAGAGGGTAGGAAAAAACAAGTACTCCCAAAAAACTCCTGGAGGCAGTGTAAGCGGATTACAATCTCTTGCTGGGGCACTTTGGTTATACATGTCTAAAGTCTTTAACATTTTTTTTTTATTTACAAAAACATTGACCCAGAAAAACACTACTAAGAGCTATACAAAGGATGTAATCAAAGACGTGGAAGAAGATGAATATGTAAAGATGTTTAAGATGTCACATTTTACAATAAAGAAAAATCAGATGTCCAGTAAGAACAGATTAAGCAAGTAATGGAACTTCCATACAATATAATGTAATAGGTATCATTAAGTAGTGTATTATAGAATATATTTATTGGGCTGAGTGCAGTTGGTCATGCCTGTAATCCCAGCACTTTGGAAGGCCGAGGCAAATGGATCACTTGAGGTCAGGTGTTCAAGACTAGCCTGGCCAACATGGAGAAACCCTGTATCTACTAAAAACACAAAAAATTAGCCAGGTATGGTGGCGGGCACCTGTGATCCCAGCTACTTGGGAGGCTGAGGCAGGAGAATCGCTTGAACCCGGGAGGTGGAGGTTGCAGTGAGCTGAGACTGCACCACTGCACTCCAGCCTGGGCAACAGAGAGAGACTCCATCTCAAAAAAAAAAAAGAAAAGAAAAAGAAAAGAGAAGAAAGAAATATATTTATTGACATGGAAAAAAATCTTCATGATCTGAGCTAAGTAAAAGAAAAAGGGAGATTAGAAAGCAGATAGATAGGTAGACAGATAGACAGGTAGGTAGATAGAATTTTATTATATATGTATAAATATCAAATATTGGAAAGAATTCATGAAAATGTAAACAGTCATTAACACTGAAATTTTTTTATTTCTTCTAAAAAAAAAAAACAATGAGATACATATGCAGAATGTGCAGGTTTGTTACCTAGGTATACGTGTGCCATACTAGTTTGCTGCAACTATTGACCTATCCTGTAAGTTCCCTTCTCTCACCCTCATCCCACAACAAGCCTTAGTGCGCATTGTTCCACTCCCTGTGTCCACGTATTCACAATGTTCAGCTCCCACTTATGAGTGAGAACATGTGGTATTTGATTTTCTGTTCCTGTGTTAGTTTGTTGAGGATGATGTTCCTGCAAAGGACATAATCTCATTTCTTTTTATGGCTGCATAGTATTCCATGGTGTATATGTACCACATTTTCTTTATCCATTCTATCATTGACGGGCATTTGGGTTGGTTCCATGTCTTTGCTATTGTAAACAGTGCTGTAGGAAACATACGTGTGCATGTATCTTTGTAGTAGAATGATTTATATTTCTCTGGGTATATACCCAGTAATGGGATTGCTGGGTCAAATGGTATTTCTGGTTCTAGATCATTGAGGAATCACCACACTGTCTTCCACAATGGTTGAACTAATTTACATTCCCACCAACAGTGTAAAAGTCTTCCTATTTCTCCACAGCCTCACCAGCATCTATTGTTTCCTGGCCTTTTAATAATCGCCATTCTGACTGGCATAAGATGGTATCTCATTGTGGTTTTGATTTGCATTTCTCTAATGATCAGTGATGTTGAGCTTTTCTTCGTATGTTTGTTGGCCACATAAATGTCTTCTTTTGAAAAGTGTCTGTTCATATCCTTTGCCTACTTTTTGATGGAGTTGTTTGTTTCTTTCTTGTAAATATGTTTAAGTTCCTTGTAGATTCTGGATATTAGACCTTTGTCAGATGGGTAAACTGCAAAAATGTTCTACCATTCTGTAGGTTGCCTGTTCACTCTGATGATAGTTTCTTTTGCTGTGCAGAAGCTCTTCAGTTTAATTAGATTCCATTTGTCAATTTTGGCTTTTCTTGCAATTGCTTTTGGCATTTTAGTCATGAAGTCTTTGCCCATGCCTATGTCCTGAATAGTACTGCCTAGGTTTTCTTCTAGGATTTTTATGGTTTTGGGTTTTACATTTAAGTGTTTAATCCATCTTGAGTTAATTTTTGTATAAGGTGTAAGGAAGGGGTCCAGCTTCAGTTTTCTGCATATGGCTAGCCAGTTTTCCCAGCACCATTTACTGAATAGGAGATTCTTTCCCATTGCTTATTTTTATCAGGTTTGTCGAAGATCAGATGGTTGTAGATGTGTGGTGTTATTTCTGAGGTCTCTGCTCTGCTCCATTAGTCAGTATGTCTGTTTTGGTACCAGTACCATGCTGTTTTGGTTACTGTAGCCTTGTAGTATAGTTTGAAGTCAGGTGGCATGTAGCCTCCAGCTTTGTTCTTTTTGCTTAGGATTGTCTTGGCTATATGGGGTCTTCTTTGATTCCACATGAAATTTAAAATCGATTTTTCTAATTATGTGAAGAATATCAATGGTAGTTTGATAGGAATAGCATTGAATCTGTAAATTACTTTGGGCAGTATGGCCATTTTCATGACATTAATTCTTCCTATCCACGAGGATGGAATGTTTTTCCATTCGTTTGTGTCCTCTCTTATTTCGTTGAGCAGTGGTTTGTAGTTCTCCTTGAAGAGGTCTTCACATCCCTTGTTAGTTGTATTCCTAAGTATTTTATTCTCTTTGTAACAATTGCAAATGGGAGTTCATTCATGATTTGGCTCTCTGCTTGCCTATTGTTGGTGTAAAGGAATACTTGTGATTTTTGCACATTAATTTTGTATCCTGAGACTTTGCTGAAGTTGCTTTTCAGTTCAAGAAGTTTTTGGGCTGAGGTGATGGGGTTTTTAAATATAAAATCTTGTCATCTGTAAATAGAGACAATTTCACTTCCTTTCTTCCGATTTGAATACCTTTATTTCTTTCTCTTGCCTGATTGCTCTGGCCAGAACTTCCAATACTATGTTGAACAGGAGTGGTGAGAGAGGGCATCCTGGTCTTGTACTGGTTTTCAAAGGGAATGCTTCCAGCTTTTGCCCATTCAATATGATATTGTCTGTGGGTTTGTCATAAATAGCTCTTATTATTTTGAGATATATTCCATCAACACCCAGTTTATTGAGAGTTTTTAACATGAAGAATGTTGAATTTTATCAAAGGTCTTTTCTGCATCTGTTGAGATAATCATGTGGTTTTTGTCTTTGGTTCTGTTTATGTGATGGGTTACGTTTATTGATTTACGTATGTTCAACCAGCCTTGCATCCCAGCGATAAAGCCAACTTGATCGTGGTGGATAAGTTTTTTTTTATGTGCTGCTGGATTTGGTTTGCCAGTATTTTATGGAGGGTTTTTGTATCAATGTTTATTTGGCTTATTGGCCTGTAGTTTTCTTTTTTTGTTGTGTCTCTTCCCAGTTTTGATATCAGGATAACGCTGGCTTCATAAAATGAGTTAGGGAGGAGTCCCTCCTTTTCAACTGTTTGGAATAGTTTCAGAAGGAATAGGACTAGCTCCTCTTTGTATTTCTGGTAGAATTCAGCTGTGAATCTGTCTGGTCCTGTTTTGTTTTTCTGTGTTTTTTTTCTTGGTTTTTTTTTGTTTTTTTTTTTGTTTGTTTGTTTGTTTGTTTTGGTAGGCTATTAATTACTGCCTCAATTTCAGAGCTTGTTATTGGTCTATTCAGGGATTCGGCTTTTTCCTGGTTTAGTCTTGGTAGGGTGTATGTGTCCAGGAATTTATCCATTTCTTCTAAATTTTCTAGTTTATTTGCATCGAGTTGTTTATAGTATTCTCTGATGGCAGTTTGTATTTCTGTGGGGTCAGTGGTGATATCCCCTTTATCATTTTTTATTGTGTCTATTTGATTCTTCTCCCTCTTCTTCCTTATTAGTCTAGCTAATGGTCTATCTATTCGTTAATTTAAAAAAAAAAAAACAGCTCCTGGATTCATTGATTTTTTGGAGGATTTTTCACGTCTCTATCACCATCAATTCTTCCCTGATCTTAGTTATTAGTTACTTGTTTTAGTTTCTTCTCTGATCTTAGTTATCCACTTAGTTAGTGGTTAATGCTGGATTTTTTTCCTTTGTGTTTTTCTATGATTTTTTAGGATTTCTGTTTTAAGCACAAAATTAAAAGAAGTTGTTTTTTAAATTTAATACAGAACCCTAAAAGCAATAATTACATCAATAGCTTCACTAGAGAAATGCCAAGAGGGTGTGGGAGGTAGCTGTCAGTTGCAAGTAAGAGCAGTTTGCAAGACTGAGTTGTAGCCTCTATATAATATGATTATTTGGGATAATACTATCTTCAGCACACACACACACACACACACACACACCTCTCAATGAATAACTGTTCAGTTAAAAACAAACAAAATAAATAGTCTTTGAAAATGCATTCTTACCAATGTACAGTTCCTTTCTTATATTTTTCCAAAATATTTGGCAGTTTCCTCTACTGTAAGAAATACTGTACATCCTTATGCTTTAGAATGTTTGAAATCATGTAAATTTTTCTTGGAGAATGTTTAAAAATTCATATTATTCACTCCTGAGAGACCACAACAACATCTTTCCAGATTGCACCAGACTATTCTGTAAATGAGGATTTTAATTTCTAAGATGCAACAACAATGCTTTGTGCTCAGATCAATAAAAGGAAATGAGCTACTGTGGTTTGTCTGCCTTTCACCAGACACCACCCCCCAATACTTATTCACCGTCCTGAGTATATCAAAACTCCATTTGTAAATTAAAGTAGCGTGTCTGATACAGAAACAAAGCTAAACCATGTACTGGGCAAACCACATTCATGGCTTATTGTCAGAACCACAGATCTCTCTTCTGGTGCCATAATCCCTGGCCAGTAAAGTAATAAACCAGTAATGAATTTTGGATTTACAGAATCCAAAGCTTTATATAGGTTTTTGAAACAATTTCTTTTTTAAACATTTTTGCAGAGAACAACAGTCCTCCCCCATGCTGACCAATCACTCCTGCTTATGGGGCACAGAGAAGGCACCCAGGCCTGCATCTGCCAGCACCCCACCCCCAAGCCAACACCATGTCCAGGACAACCATACATATAGTTGCCAGCAGGAGCTCCCCCAACAGCTGCATTGTTTCTGCCACTGTGGTGAACACCCACATGGAGGCAGGCACCCCGACACCTGCTAGCACTCTGCCACAGCTGCCACACCTCAGGCCCCTTCACCGCAGTGGATTCCTAACCCTGGGGAGCCAAAGAACAAAGCTGGGGCCCAATAGAAGTCCCCCAGAGTTAGAGGACACAGTGCAGGAGTTGGGAGCTGAATGTTGGCCCTCTAAAATCTTCCAGAAATGAAGCTAGTCAGTTGGATCCACCTTATACCAAAATCAAGCCCTCAAGATAATCAAATAGGATAAAAAAAAAAATCTTAAGGTCAGCAACCTCAAAGATTGAAGGTAGATAAGCCCACAAAGATGAGAAGAAATCAGTGCAAGAACCCTGAAAATTCAAAAAGCCAGTGTGCTTTCATTCCTCCAAATGACTGCATCACCTCTCCAAATCATGATAAAATAATGCAGGAGCTGACAGACAAAACAGCCAGTATATATATATATATTTTAAAAAGTAACCAACCTGACAGAGCTGAAAAACACACTACAGGAATTTCATAATGCAAACACAAGTATTAATAGCAGAATAGACCAAGTGAAGAAAATAATCTCAGAGCTTGAAGACTGGCTTTCCGAAATAAGACAGTTAGACAAGAATAGAGAAAAATAATGAAAATGAATGAACAAAATGTCTGAGAAATATGGGATTATGTAAAGAGACCAAATCTACGACATATTCATGTCCCTGAAAGAGATGGGGAAAATGCAACCAACCTGGAAAACATATTTCAGGACATCATGCATGAGAACTTCCTCAACCTAGCTAGAGAGGGCAACATTCAAATTCAGAAAATGCAGAGAACCCCAGTAAAATACTTTTTACTAATACTAAAGATCATCCCCAAGCACATAATCATCAGATTCTCCAAGGCTGAAATGAAAGGAAAAATGTTAAAGGTAGCTGGAGAGAAAGGTCAGGCCACCTACAAAGGGAAGCCCATCAGACTAACAGCAGACCTCTCAGCAGAAACTCTACAAGCCAAAAGAGATTGGGGGTCAATATTCAACATTCTTAAAGAAAAGAAATTCCAACCCAGAATTTTATATCCAGCCTAACTAAGCTTCATAAGCAAAGGAGAAATAATCTTTTACAAACAAGCAAATGCTGAGGGAATACATTACCACCAGACCTACCTTACAACAGCTCATGAAGGAAACACTAAATATGGAAAGGAAAGCATTACCAGCACTACAAAAACACACTGAGGTACATAGACCAGTCACACTATAAAACAATCACATAAACAAGTCTGCAAAATAACCAGTTAACATTATGATGACAGTGTCAAATCCTCACATATCAATATTAACCTTAAAGGTAAATGGGCTAAGTGCCCCAGGTAAAAGACACTGAGTGGCAAGCTGGATTAGAAAACCAAGACTCATTGATATGCTGTCCTCAAGAGACCATCTCTTATGCAATGACACACATAGGCTCAAAATAAAGGGATGGAGAAAAATCTACCAAGCAGAAAAAAGCAAGAGTTGCAATCTCAGTTTCAGACAAAACAGACTTTAAACCAACAAAGATAAAAAGACAAAGAAGGGCATTACATATGGTAAAGGGTTCAATTCAACAAGAAGATCTAACTATCCTGAATAGATATGCACCCAACACAGGAACACTCAGATTCGTAAAGCAAGTTATTAGAGACTTTCAAAGAGACTTAGACTCCCACACAATAATAGTGGGAGACTTTAACACCCAATGACAATATTAGACAGACCAGTGAGAGAGAAAATTAACAAAGATATTCTGGACCAGAACTCAGCATTAGATCAAATGGATCTGATAGACATCTACAGAACTCTCCACACAAAAACAACAGAATATACATTCTTTTCATTGCCATATGGCACTTCCTCTAAAATTGATCACATAATCAGAAATAAAACACTCCTCAGCAAATGCAAAAGAACTGAAATCATAACAATCTCTCAGACCACAGCACAATCAAATTAGAAATCAAGACTAAGAAATTCACTCAAAACCATACAATTACATGAAAATTGAATAACTTGTTCCTAAATGGCTTTGAGGTAAATAAATTAATTAAGGCAGAAATCAAGAAGTTCTTTGAAACTAATGAGAGCAAAGATACAATGTAGCATAATCCCTGAGACACAGCTAAGGCAGTATTAAGAAGGAAATTTATAGCACTAAATGACCACATCAAAAAATTAGAAAGATCTCAAGTAAACAACCTAACATCACAACTAAAGAACTAGAGAATCTAGAGCAAACAATCCCAAAGCTAGCAGAAGACAAGAAATAACCAAAATCAGAGCTGAGCAGAAGAAAATTGAGACATGAAAAATCATTCAAAAGACCAATGAATCCAGGAGCTGTTTTTTGATAAAAATTAATAAAATAGACATACCACTAGCTAAACTAATAAAGAAGAAAAGAGAGAAGATTCCAATAAACACAATCAGAAATGGCAAGGGGAATATTACCACTGACCCCACAGAAATACAACCAACCATCAGAGAATATTATGATCACCTCTATGCACATAAACTAGAAAATCTAGAAGAAATTGATACATTTCTAGACATATACACCCTCCCAAGACTGAACCAGGAAGAAACTGAATCCCTGAACAGACAATAATGAGCTTCGAAATTGAATCAACAAATAGCCTACCAACCAATAAAAGCCCAGGGCCAGATGGATTCACAGCTGAATTCCACCAGATGTTCATAGATGAGCTGGTACCATTCCTGCTGAAACAGTTCCCAAAAGTTGAGGTAGAGTGACTCCTCCCTTACTCATTCTATGAGGCCAGCATCATGCTGATACCAAAACCTGGCAGACACACAACAACAACAAAAGGAATCTTCAGGCCAATAGCCTGGATGAATATCAACAACAAAATACTGACAAACCAAATCCAGCAGCACATCAAAAAGTTTATCTACCACAATCAAATAGGCTTGTTATCCCTGGGATGCAAGGTTGGTTCAACACATGCAAATCAATTAATGTGAGCCATCATATAAACAGAACTAAAGACAAAAAAATGATTATTTCAATAGATGCAGAAAAGGCTCTCCATAAAATTCAACATCCCTTCATGTTAAAAACTCTGGATAAACTAGGTATTAAATGAATATACCTCAAAATAATAAGAGCCATCTGTGACAAACCCACAGCCAACACCATAATGAATGGGTAAAAGCTGGAAGCATTTCCCTTGAAAACCAGCACAAGACAAGGATGCCCTCTCTCACCACTCTTATTCAACAGTATTGGGTCCTGGCCAGATCAATCAGGCAAGAGAAAGAAGAAAAGGGCATCAAAATCGGAAGAGAGGAAGTCAAACTATCCCTGTTTGCAGACAAGATGATCCTATATCTATAAAACCCAATAGTCTCAGCCCAAAAGCTCCTTAAGCTGATAAACAACTTCAGCAAAGTCTCAGGTTACAAAATAAATGCACAAAAATCACTAACATTCCTGTACATCAACAACAGTGAAGCCAAGAGCCAAATAGGCAACGCAATCCTACTCACAATTGCCATAAAAATAATAAAATACTTAGGAATACTCAGCTAACCAGGGAGGTGAAAGATCTCTACAAGGAGAACTACAAAACACTGCTCAAAGAAACCAGAGATAACACAAATAAATCAAAAAACATTCCATGCTCATGGATAGGAAGAATCGATGTTGTTAAAATGGCCATGCTGCCCAAAGTATTTTATAGATTCAATGCTATTCCTGTTAAACTAGCATTGACATTCTTCACAGAACTAGAGAAAACAATTTTAAAATTCATATGGAAGCAAAAAATGAGCCCAAATAGTCAAGGCAATCTTAAGCAAAATGAACAAAGCTGGACACATCATGCTACTGGACTTCAAACTGTACTACACGGCTACAGTAACCAAACAGCATAGTACTGGTACAAAAAGAGAAAACAGACCAATCGAAAAGACTAGAGAACCCAGAAATAAGGCCATACACCTACAACTATCTGATCTTCAACATGACAAAAACAAGCAATGGGGAAAGGATTCCCTATGCAGTAAGTTGTTCTGGGATAATTGGCTAGCCACAAGCAGAATACTTAAACTGGACCCATTCCTTCCGCCATATACAAATTAACTCAAGATGAATTAAGGACTTAAATGTAAAACCCAAAACTAGAAAAACTCCAACTTAGGCAACACCATTCTGGCCATAGAAACAGGGAAAGATTTCATGACGAAGACACCAAAAGCAATTACAAGAAAAGCAAAAGTTTACAAACAGGATCTAATTAAACTAAAGAGCTTCTGCACAGCAAAGGAAACTCTCAACAAAGTGAACAGGCAACCTACGGAATGGGAGGAAATTTGTGCAAACTATGCATCTGACAAAGGTCTAATATCTAGCATTTATAAGAAACGCAAACAAATGTACAAGAAAAAAACCCCATTAGAAAGTGGACAAAGGACATGAACAGACACTTTTCAAAAGAAGATGTACATGCAGCCAATAATCATATGAAAAAAAACTCAGCATCACTGATTATTTGAGAAATGCAAATCAAAACCACAATGAGATGCCATCTCACGCCAGTCAGAATGTCTATTATTAAAAAGTCAAAAATAACAGATGCTGGTGAAGTTGTGGAGAAAAAGGAATGGTTATACACTGTTGGTGGGAGTGTAAATTAGTTCAACCACTGTGGAAGACACTGGTGACTCCTCAAAGACCTAAAAACAGAAATACCATTTGACCTAGTAATCTCATTACTGGGTATATATCCACATAAATACAAATCATTCTATTATAAAGACACATGCACATGTATGTTAATTACAGCACTGTTCACACTTGCAAAGACATTGAATCAACCTAAATGCTCATCAATGATAGACTGGATAAAGAAAACGTGGTACATATATACCACGGAATACTATGCAACCATTAAAAAGAACAAGATCACATCTTTTACAGGGACATGAATGAAGCTGAAGGCCATTATCCTTAGCAAACTAAGGCAGTAATAGAAAACGAAATACTGCAAGCTCTCACTTACAAATAGGAGCTAAATGATGAGAACACACAGACACACAGAAGGGAACAACATACACTGGGGCCTATCAGAGGAAGGAAGGTGAGAGGAGGGAGAGGATCAGGAACAATAACTAACAGGTACTAGGCTTAATACCTGGTCAACAAAACAATCTGTACAACAAACCCCATGACACAAGTTTACCTATATAATACTAGGCTTAATACCTGGGTGATGAAATAATCTGTACAACAAACCCCCTTGAGACAAGTTTACCTATATAGCAAATATGCACATGTACCCCTGAACTTAAAAGTTAAATCTTAAAAACACACACACACATTTTAGTCCCCTCTCTCCAGCAATGCAGTTTATTACTACTATCTGCATTTTTTTAGAAAGTCTTGCAGATAGATGCCCATATTTTTCAATCACATATTTTTTTTCATTCTGGCTCTACAAAATCAGCTTTGGTATTGACTAACATCAGCCTTTCTCCTTCCTAATTTATTTACTCAAATTATTTTTATCTTTAAGATTATGACAGCAATTCCTGTGTTTGCAACACCCTATTATTATGGACTTACTGTAAGTACATAATTTGAATAGTGTATTTAAAGATTGCTGAGATATTAATGTTTTAAAATCCACCTGATTTGAGAACTGCATAACCAACCAAGTAATCACTGGACTAACAATATTTAATGAAAATAATGCTTAGGAATCCTAGACAAACATATGTGCCCTTAAAGATCTGCTTAAGGGGTACATAATGTAAAAACAGAGTATTTTTGAACGTTGGGATAACTTCTTTTTCTTCGTAAAAGCTGCCATGATTTTCCCTAATAGCTACCATCTACTAAAAGCCTACTCTATGCCAGGTGCTGCCCCACCCCAGAAGTTCCCTTTAGTTGGGCAGGGCCCTATTGGAGTTTCTTTAATGGCCTGAAGACTGACTTACATGATCTGTGAGTGACATGTATAGTCTAGCTCCCAGCTCTTCCCCTCTCTCCTTGGAATGCGCTGCCCACAGAAATCCTCATTCTCCTTTGCACCCTCACAGCAACAGCCTATCAGCATATCCCTAATTGCATAGGTAATTCTGGGGCTCAGTACCACAGAGCCCACTTAACCATAGATATAAGCTACACACTACAACCTAGAATTTAGTGACATTTTGATTCTTCATCTGTTGGTTTTTCACCTTATTTCTCAATTGGCTTAGAACTAGGGTAGGAGGGTGGGAACTCCTCAACACATCCAACATCTTAAGCATTATGCCATGAACCTTAACAATGTGTAAAAGTAGCAAAATACATTTGGAGGAATTGAGGCTAAAGGTAGGTGGCTTTGAGTTCTGGCATGCATGTCGGCCATAACAGTTTTTAACTTTGGCAATTAGCAAAGCTTGTACTGGATCACAGGAATGATTTTGATTGTCTGCAGCTACCTCTTCACTGTCATGGCAACATCAGGTAAATGAATTGTGGACAAATGAATTGTGTAAATTAGCTTGAATTTTCATAACGATCCTAAAATGTAAAAGTTGTATTTATTTCATCAAACCTAAAATGTCACTGAATTTAAGACACACCATTATTTTATAATCACCAACACAGAAAAAAAAATACTGCCAATTAAACTATAACATGCCATTTATTGTAAGACACATTCAAGTTTTAGAGATGTTAAAATGTGAAGAAAAGAAAATGAGTCTTACAGTAAATGAACTATGGTACTATCCTCATTTTTTATTCAAGGTAACTGAGGCTTAAAAAGAATGACTTGCCCAAGATTATACACATAGAAAATGGTTAAGTTGTCGAATCTGGGTCCCAAGTGTACACCCTCCCAACACTGCCCAGGGTACACTACAGAATTTTAGGTGGAAGATATATTTCTGTAACAAGCATTACATATTTGTTAATCACTGTGGACTCAGCATTGTGCTAAGCCCTCTGGAGACTCATAATACAAAATCGGGGCTCTTTTCTTCAGTGAATTTTCAATCAATTTGATGACTCAGGAAAGATACATAAAACTCCAAGAACAACTTTTAAAATCATATAACTAAGTGTTGATCTATATAGCACTGACTAAAATACTATAAAGTTTTAGAGTAGATTGGAATCAGTTCTGAGTTAGTCAAAGGAAGCTTCATTAAAAAGAGAAAGAGACTTAAGGTAGGCACTCAAGCTGCTTTAGGATTCAGCACCCTGAGAGGGAATCTAGAATAATGACAGTTGCCATTGATTGAACACCTACAAGACCCACGCAGGACTTTTCTCAGCTCTTCAAAACGTAGCGCATGCTCTCCGGTCTCTGAGTCCACACACATGCTATTCCCCTGCCTTGGACAGTCTTCCCCCAGCTCTGGGCCTGGTCACCTCCTCTTTGTCCTTCACGTCAACCTTTAATACTACATCCTGTATGGTATTCAAGGTAACTGAGAAGTTTTATGTGACCCCTAGATCTAGCTGGGCCCCCTTGCTAACTGCTCCCCTGGCACTTACATACATTGCCCCTTTGTAATTATTTGTAAATATTTACTTCAAGGCTTGTAACTGTTTATGGTTATACATCCATTAGACCCAGCTGGGTGTGCTCACCACTCTACCTCCAGGACCAACTCATAATAGGAGCTCAATAAGCTGGCTCATGATTGTCTTAACCAGGCATCCACAAACTTTATCTCATTTAAACCCTCACTACAACACTGTAAGGTCAGTACCATTATTTCCCCCATTATATGGTGAAGAAACTGGGGCTTTAAAAAGCTAATTAACTCACCCGTGTCCTGCAACAGAAAAAACAAAACTTCAGCCAGGTGTGCCTGACAGCAAAGGCCATGTTATTAATCATTAGGTCATACTTTCCTTCTGCTCATAAACAAAAGCGTAAAGGCAGGGATAGAATGGCATTTCATGGTGCAGAGAGACTTATCTGGCTACAACGGAGAATGCGCATGCAACAGATTCAAATTAAACATTTCTTGAGTACCTGCCATATGCCAGGGACTAGGCTGAGCATCTTTTACATGGATTATCTTATTTATTCTCACAATAACCCATGGGTTTAAATTTATTATGTCTATTTTATGATGGAGAAATACAGAGGTTAAGTAACATGCCCATTCACACAGCTGTTAAGCAGCAAAGCCAACATATTAAGCTGTAAGTTTGGGCAATGATGCAACCACAGTGGATTTTAGAGGATTTGGGAGCACAATTTTTGAAGACCTTTTTTTGCCTGGCCCTGTTCCCCAATGTGAGTGCCAACTGTCTGCCAATTGGCATTGGCAAATGTCGATTTCCAACTTTTTATGACCAACCCTGATCTTCAGTTAAGGGTTTTTGACCAAAGCCTGACAATATTTGACTGAAGCACTAATGCAAACCCTGGAATTAAATAACATTTAGAAAAGAAAGTCCAGTAGAAATACACAGACCCAGCATGAGGCACTGTGTTTAACTGGTGTATGTACAGACCCTGTCCAAATCAATGGGTGTCCCTTTAAGGCCAATTACGTAGCTCATTGCTGGGGCAAGCCAGAGTTAGGAGAGCCAAATTACAGAACAGCCCTCAGTAAAAAGAAATGTAAAGCTCTTTTCTCCAGAGACTGGGTATTATCTTCCCAGCACGTACTTTAAGACATCAGCATCAGCCCATCTGCAATATAAATTTAGATCTCAGTAGAGTATGTAAAGCATCCTTAGGTGATTAGCAGAGAGAAAAATCTCCAGAGGTCCCACCATTAAATGAAGACCCACAGCACCTATCCTCCAGGGAGCATGGAACTTGTTCTGCAGCTCTTGATGAAGGACTGAGGGGAGCGGCAGGGAAGCAAGCAGCAAGGGTCAGGAAACCTAGGTGCTGCCGCTCTCTGCCGCTTACCAGTTCTGTACCTCCGACAAATCGATAACCTCAGGGTTGCAAAGAATCCTGAAAGTCTGTTAGGCCAGACACTTTACCAATGTTTGAATCCCTTTAATAACATGGCTGCTAAGTGATAATTTAGTTTACACTTTACACTCAAGTGATAGAGAAATCATTGATTTCATTGCCTCTCCAGTGCTCTATCACTTCTGAGAACCTTGGAGAAGGAATAATGGCCCAAGTGTTAGAGGTTGGAAAGAATCTGAAGTCTGAAAGGCAATAGCACTTAACAATGCTGGAGAGTAGGAAGAGGTCACTGGCCCATCTCTACAGAAAGAGTTATCAATTATTAATCAAGGTTAAGTACTCATGTAAGTTTCCAAAAATCAAAAATTAAAAGATGGGTCCTTGACATAAGTGGCTTGCCTGTAGAGTAAAAAGAAACCTCTTAAAATGTTGAAACTTTAAAATAATTTTTTCATCTACAAAATTCAGCTGTAGAGAAGAAGATATTTGAAGTATAGAGCAAGTAAGATACGTTGATTATACAGCAGCGTTACTCTATTTATGGTTGTGGACTGGTGAAAGTCCACATGTTGTTTGTGGGCTGCAAGGAAATAAGAGCTTGCACTAGAATCCAAATCAACTTTGTCACTAAGCACACTTTTTGCTTCAGTAGACTGTGTGTGTGTGTGCACCAAGATTTTCTCCGTGATGGAAGCAATGCATTGATTTATATTCTGGTGCAAGCCCCTTATTTTGGCCCAAACAGTAATGAACAGTTCACAGCCTGGCTAGTTTGTAGAACACCGTTAGAGAGTAAGATGGGTGCCTCCTATATCAACAGGCACACCAGTGGGATTTTAATGACCCTTGTGACATCTCTTTCTTCACTCTGTGAAGCACCAACCCCCAAAACCACAAGAAGCCGGCACTTCTACTGCCACATCCCAAAGCCGATGCATGATCTCACCTAGACTATTGCGAGGCCTTCCAGCAGGCCCTCCTGGCTTTCAAATGATTCTGACACATGCCCAAACCAGCCTTCACACTGCTACTACAGGAACCCTTTTGAAGTGTATCTAGACACAGACTCCCCTTCTTAAAATCCTCTGAGAACTCCCCAATGCTTATGACATTAGCTTTAACCTTTTAAGTGTAATAGCCAACCACTGTCTGCCACTCTTGACCTCTGGGATTACTAGCCATTCCCTGAACACATTATATATTTTCATCCATCTGTGTGTCCACTCACATTGCTTCCTCTACTTGGAATACAATTCCTTTTCTATCCACCTATAAATTCCTACTCATCCTTGAATATCAGTTCAGAAAATACCCTCTCTGCAAGTTTCACCAACAATCCTACAAAGAGCTATGCATTCTGACCTTCTCTGGAAGGCAGTTTAGTGCCATCATTAACAGGGCAGGCTCTGGAACTTAACTCTACAATTCCTATCTTTATAACATTGAGCAAGTGATTTAACATCTCTGTGCTTAGTTTCCCCATCTGTGAAATGAGAACAACCACAGTAATTCCTTTGTAGGGTTGATGGGGAAATTAAATTAGCTAATCCATGGAAAACCCTTAGCACAGTTTATGGCATGTGTAGGTATTCTGTGAATTATTGTGTTCTGAAAACACTTGTTTTTATCTTTCAGACATTATGTTGTGTTATACTTAGTTGTTTTCATGTCTGGTTTCTCCAACATATTACAAGCTTTTACAGGGCAGACCTTAATGGGTCTCATCTATCCTTTCATCTTCCCTAACACAGTGTTTGGCACATAAACAGGCATTCAATCAACTGTTTGCACAATAAATGCAGTAGAACAGAGAGCGGTGAAGCCAGAAGCAGGCTGACCCCAGGCACCATCCAGAGCTCATAAGGCAGGTCAGAAACTGACTCAGGGCCCAGACCGGGTGCGGTGGCTCATGCCTGTAACGACAGCACTTTGGAAAGCCGAGGCAGGCAGATCACTTGAGGCTAGGAGTTCGAGACCAGCCTGGTCAACATGGTGAAACTCTGTCTCTACTAAAAATACAAAAAATTAGCCAGTGACATATGCCTGTAATTCCAGCTACTTGGGAGGCTGAGGCATGAGAATCTCTTGAACCTGGGAGGCAGAGATTGTGGTGAGCCAAGATCGTGCCACTGCACTCCAGCCTGGCTGACAGAGCAAGACTCTGTCTCAAAAAAAGAAAAAAAAAAGAGAAAAGGAAAGGACTAGAGGCCTAACATTCCCAACTTAACTCCCCATAACTAAAGAAATCCACCACCTTCACCTCCATCCTCTGTCCCCAGGAAAGTACTTTCCCATCTCCACTCTTGTCCCTAAAATGGGAAAGGGAAGCTGCCTCCCTCTCCATCACACCCCCAGGAAACCACACGACCCTGGCACATTGGAGAGAACCCTGGATACATGACATGATGAAGGGCCTGAGTGGGGATCCTGGCTCAGTCCCTTGCCAGCTTTGTGACCCTGGGCAAACCCCAAACCATGGCCATTTGCTCATCCATAAAATGTGGATGCCATTTCCACCCAATTGTCAAGGAGATAAGCACACAGGAGTGTATGGTTCACATTACAAAGCACTAAGTAAATATCAAGAACTATTATTAGATAATAGTAAAAGCTACTAATTACCAGGTACTTATTCCCTGACAATTCCCTCATTCCCTGTGCTAACTGCCTTATACATTATCTTATTTAACCCTTATGACCAGTGAGGTAGCTACTATGATCTCCTGTAGTAATTAAAGTACCTGTAGCCAAGAGGGGCTGATTTTACCTCGCTTAAATTTTAAAAATAAGAATAAAAGAAGAGCAACAACAACAAAAGGAAGAGAAGGATGAATTCTTTTTAAGATACTGGAGTTGCTCAAAAAATTAATAAATCCCTAAGCATCCAGACTTGGGGCCACCCCAGGAACTGTGGCTGCAGGTGTTATGACCTGCCCTACAGACTGAAGATATAAAGGTGCCCTCATGTCAGAGGGCCCCGGCTCTGGGTTTCAAATTGCTAGGCTAGAGAAGTTAATTGGCCTGACTCAGTCGGTTGCTATGTCCAGGGTGTAGAACTGCATTGCACAGATCCCTCCTCCCATATATTCCTAAAAAGGAAGAATTGTTTAGTAAGCCAGGAAAGACAGAATTAAAATGCTATTATGTCTCCACTTGCCACTTGAGGACTCTGACCTTAGAACTCATGATTGCCCGCGGTTTCTTGGCTTGTAATTGGTGATGCTAGCATCAACCCAAGTCTCTGATGTTAAAACAGGAACTCTGAAACTCCCCACTATGCTGCCTATTTTCCAATGAAATGGGTCCAGGAAGCCATCTGATAAATATTTTCACTAGGTTGTCAAAAATTAACAAACATGCCTCTTTCATTACCTTCGGAGGCCATCTGTGGGGTGGTTGTGAGTCAGCCTCTGCAGCCATGCTGCCAGAATTTGAATCCTACCTCCTTCACTTCTTACCCATGTGATTTGAACAGGTGGTTTTACTTCTTTGGGCCTCTTGGAGTTAATATATGTACAGGACTTAAACCATGCCTGAAGTAAAAGACCTAGAACAACCAACATAATACTGAAGAAGAACGAAGTTGAAAGAATAACATTATCTGATTTCAAAACTTACAATGAAGCTATAGTAATCAAAACAGCACTGTACTGGGAAAAGAATAGACACATAGATCAATGGAACAGAGCCCAGGAACAGATTCACACAGATAAAGTCAACTAACTTTTGACAATGGAGTAAAAGCAATTCAATGCAGAAAGGATAGTCTTTTCAACAAAAGTTGCTTGAACAACTGGATGCCCATATGCAGAAAAAGAACCTAAACACAGACCTTAACATCTCTCACAAAAATTAATTCAAACTGGATCATAGACCTAAATGTAAAATGCAACTCTAAAACTTTTAGAGGAGAACAAAGGAGAAAGTCTAGGTGACCTTGGGTTTAGAGATGAGTTTTTAGATACAACATTATAAAAGCATGATCCATGAAAGAAAAAATTGTTAAGTTAGACATTATTAAAATTAAAAGCTTATGTGCTGCAAAAGGCAGTGTTCACAAAATGAAAAGACAAGCCACAGACTGGGAGAAAATTCTTGCAAACACATATCTGATAAAGGACTTGAATGCAAAGAACTCCTAAAACTCAACAATAAAAAAACAAAACTCCAATTAAAAACGGTCAAAAGATCTGAGCAGAGACCTCACCAAAAAAGATATATAAATGGCAAATAAGCATATGAAAAAATGCTGAGAATCATCTCTCCTTAGAGAACTTAAACTAAAACAAGATACCACTACACACCTATAATAATGGTTAAAATCCAAAATGAGAATGCCAATTATTAGCAAAGAAGGGGAGCAACGGGAACTCTTATTCATTGCTGGTGGGAAGGCAAAGTGGTACAACTGCTTTGGGAGATAGTTTGGTAGTTTCTTACAAAGCCAAATATAGTCTTACCATACATTCCAGCAATCACACTCTTAGACATTTACCCAAGTGATCTGAGAACTATGTCCACACAAAAAGCTGCATGTGAATGTTACAGCAGCTTTATTCACAATTGCTAAAAACTGGAAACAACCAAGATGTCCTTAAATAGGTGAATGGTTAAACAAACTGGGGTATGTCTATACAATAGAACATTTTTCAGCAACCTAAGGAAATGATCTATCAAGCCATGAAAACACACGGATAAATCTTAAATGCATATTGCTAAGTGAAAGAAGCCAGTCTGAAAAAGCTATATACTATATTATTACAATTATATGGCATTCTGGAAAAGGCAAAACTGTAGATAGTTTTTTAAAATCCATGGTTTCCGGGTATGGAGGATAGTTAAATAGGTGAATAGATGAATTTTTAGGGTGGTATAGTTATTCTGTACATTACTGTAATGGTGGGCACATAATATTATGCATTTGTGAAAACCCATTGAAATTTACAGCACAAAGGGCAAATCTTAACATATATAAACTTAAAAAAAATCATTTAGGCAGTCAGGGTAATCCCGGAATGAAATACAGAATGTGACAAAGCAATCTGTGGTACATATATGAACAACCCTCACTAAAGTGGATGGAAGAAAAAGGTGCTATTTAAGTGGCTTTGGAAATGTATGCAGTCTGTAAAACTAAGGCAAAATAAACCGTACACAAGCACTGTACTCTAGTTGACGAGGCTATTTTCCATGGGGGTATAAGTTAACAATTTTGATAATGCTACATATGTATACTGGAATTGAACAACTAAATAAATGCATGACAGATGCTGAGAGCCAAGTTTATCATTTTTGGAGTAGGAGGCTACAGATAGGCAAGGGGGAAGACTAGAATGATCCACGTGATAATGGCTTAGAGCTGGAGACATGTAACAGCTTAAGAGCTGGAAACATCAGTGTGAACACATGTTTAGCATAATACAGATACCAATTGTTACATACAGATATATTTGTAGATCAGTAGATAGGCATCTATAGATTGGTTCACATGCACATGTTTTCTTGCTGTCAGCTGAGAGCTTATAAAGCAGCAGCAACCAGAAGCACCAGCACACCTGGAGCCCAGACCCTAGCTTCTAATACCACCCTCCAATAAAAGGAGCCAGGGCTGGCTGGGGGCAGTGGCTCACACCTGTAATCCCAGCACTTTGGGAGGCCGAGGCGGGCAGATCACGAGGTCAGGAGATTGAGACCATCCTGGCTAACAAGGTGAAACCCCATCTGTACTAAAAAAACAAAAAATTAGCCGGGCGTGGTGGCGGGCGCCTGTAATCCCAGCTACTTGGGAGGCTGAGGCAGGAGAATGGCGTGAACCTGGGAGGCGGAGCTTGCAGTGAGCCAAGATGGCGCCACTGTACTCCAGCCTGGGCGAGAGAGCGAGACTCCGTCTCAAAAAAAAGGCCAGGGCTTTTTGGAGAAATGACTGATTCAAGGACTAGGGCGGAAGATGTACAAGATAATCCTGGAGTATCTTGTAGTGAGTGCCACAAAGAAAGCAAGAAAGAAACAGCTCAAAAACAAAAACCCGCAATGATGGGGGTGTGTCAAAGGCACACAGGAGTCACGTGAAAGAGCTCCCAGAGGCAAAACAAACAAACAAACAAAATCTAGTAGTATACTATTTGATTATAACTCAAAGTATGGAATAAATCTCTATGAGTCCATATTGATAGAAATAAACAATTGAATACGTAAATAAATGGGGAAGAAGAGAGAAATTTTCTGTGCAGAGAAATTTCAAAAATGTTTATAGGTACTGTGCTCTCTGAGGGTGGAATATAACTCCCCCTCCTTAAGTGTGGACTACACGTGGTCACTTTCTTGTGATAGTACAGTATAAAAAAGGGAGAGGGGACAGTAACTTTACAGAGAAGAAACCCGACAAACACCGTCTCAGCGAGGTGATGACGTTCAACATCTACAATGTTAAGTCATGTTAATAATACATACGCTGAATATGATGTGATAAGAATGGCATTTTATCTCTGCCTTCTTCCTCTCAAAAACCCATAACCCCAGTCTAATTATTAGAAAACCTTAGACAAATTCCAAAAGAGGAACCTTCTACTAAACTCCTGAGCAGTACTCCTCAAAACTGTCAAGGTCATTAAAAACAAGTTTAAAGTCTGAGAAACCACTACCGCCAGCAGGATCTTAAGGAGACATGACAACTAAGGTAAGGCGGTATCCTGGGTAGGCTCCCGGAGCAGAAAAAGGACACTAGGTCAAAATAAAGGAAATCCGAATAAAGTATTGGCTTCAGTTAATAATAATGTATCAATATTCCTTCACTAATTGTAACAAATGTGTTATGCTAATATGATTAAAACAACAACAACAACAGGAGAAACTATATGTTAAAAATAGGAGGCCGGGCGCGGTGGCTCACACCTGTAATCCCAGCACTTTGGGAGGCCAAGGCAGGTGGATCACGAGGTCAGGAGATCGAGACCATCCTAGCTAACACGGTGAAACCCTGTCTCTACTAAAAATATTTAAAAAAAAAAAAAAAAAAGCCAGGCGTGGTGGCGGGCGCCTCTCGTCCCAGCTATTCGGGAGGCTGAGGCAGGAGAATGGCATGAACCCGGGAGGCGGAGCTTGCAGTGAGCCGAGATTGCGCCACCGCACTCTAGCCTGGACGACAGAGAGAGACTCCGTCTCAAAAAAATAAAATAAAATAAATAAAAAAAGGAGAAAGTGGGGGAACTCTTGCTATATTCATAGTTTTTCTGCAAATCTAAAGCTGTTTGAAACAAAGTTGATTAAAACAACCAAAAATTACCCATGCCTGGCACATAGTAATTCTCTATAATAATTTGGCTGTAGTGACGGTAGCAGTAGTACTCATGGCTCCAGTGTAGGCGCATGGAGGAGACGGGGGTCGGGGGGCAAGATTTGCTGAGTCCTTTATGTTCTTCCTGTGGGAATTTAGGTTCAAAGGTCCAGGAAATAAACTGTCACTGTGCTGGTCACCACCCAACAACCACTTCTAGACCCTGTACCAAGGGCAGCACAGCCCGTAGCTTTATAGTGACTTTGTAGGGAGGAGGGCACTCCCCGATTCCCACAAATAAAGAGAAGGTCACCCTCACACACACACATCCTCCAAGGCAAAAAAAAAATAAAAAATAAAAAGATTGGTGGAAATGCAAATGCAAAGAAAATGCAAAGATTTCAATCAAGAGGTGTTTTGTAATCAGAAGGAACTTCTAATCAAGGGCCAAGAAACTGACCCCACCCAGTGGCTGCCAGATGACTTAAAAACCCGGAAGTCAGAATGGTGGTTTTTGTTAAATGGTAGCGCTCCCTGGTGTATTGAGCTGGTGAAATATGGCTTGTATTTCCCTTGCCTGCATGCAGTCTTAAATCCTCCCTCAATAGAAAATCTCCTGTCAGGCTGATCCACACTAACCACGGGCACTCCTGCTCTCCCCAAAATAAGCAAGATCAGCCCAGGAAGTCAAGTCCTCATCTCCTGTCAGATGTCAACACAAGCATGCTACGGCCACGTTGCAACCAGGTTAGGGACAAAGAAGAGCAGCCTGGATGTACAGCATTACCAAGGCGGATGCTTCTGTGAGCGTCAAAAACCCTGGGTTACAATCACGTTTCACTAACGAAACACAAACAAGCAGTGGCTGTGCTTCATTTGCAACAGGCGTTTCCAGACCCTAATATTGCCCACACTTGCTTGAGTTGGAGAATGTCTTTACATTCATAACAAACCTTGAAAGTAGAAGCTGAGACACAAAGTAGCAGCTTAAATGCAGTGCTCTTCGGGGACTTCACTAAGAAACAACCTGAGTGTTCCCCAGTACGATTGCTTTAAGAGTGACGAGAGCGCCCTCTCGTGGGGGAGAAAGGGCCCTGCATGCAGGGTGCAAACCTGTGAGGGCCAATGCACCACCGGCTACGGGGTCAGCCTGGGTTGGATTCATGTGGTTGGTGCCTGCTCTGTTTTCTCCTCCTCATGATCTTGGTGGTGTTCCAAGAGAATTGTCCACCCACATAAGCAAGAGAAAATTCCCGGGGTGAAATGACTGGACTATTTTTAAGCCGACTGGGCCAGGTTGGGTTTCATGTCTCTCCTGATCAGTGTTTGCCTGGGTTTGCAGCTCATTCTCATCACGGAAAAAGCCCTCCCGACTACAGACCGCGGGACAGGCAACTCATCACTGTGAAGGAACCCAAGCCAACTCTTTAAGCCAGTGGGCAAGGTCTTAGATAAGACACCAAAATGGAGAAAGTTGCCCATTGCTGAGGGGCGCCCGTTTGGACAAACAGCAAAATGGGGCCAGCCAAGAGCATCACTTCAGACAGAGAAAAACGAGAAGGGAAGGGGCTCAGAGGCATTGGCCTGATACAGAATATGACTAACTGTCCCCTGTCTAGGTCAACTCCTTAGGACATAAAAATAAGTCACTCAAACAAAGCCATGGTTAGTGTTTTAAACAAAATATAGATATGTTTAAAACTTAGCAACACAGGACAAGTTATACCAACAGCAAAACACAGAAAAATCTGAGGTGAGGGAGTAAGGAGTAAGTCCCTTTGCCTGAATTCATGCCATGTTTTATTAAAGTGAACAAGGAATACCCATGCTTGAAATCCCCTCCCCAAATGGCTTTGTTAGCTGGACACAGCCACTCCATCTCAGGTGTAATTTCGCACACACAGGCAGGTGAGGTCCTGAGCTGGGGACAGCTCTCTGGCGGTGAGACATCTCCCCAGAGGCTCACAGGTACACTCTAGCCGCCTATGGGTCTATAGGAGCCCTGGGGAAGAAGAGATGGAGTGTCAGGTTTAGATTAGGTTATTCTGGCAACAAAAAGGAAAGGGCAGGGGAGGAGAACATTATCAGTGTCCTTCAAGAACGGGCAACTTCAGAGAGTATGCAAATAGGCAATAGCTATAGGGAAAAAAAAATTCACAATGGCATTCAAAAAATGTAACTTAAATTAAGGATGTTACATCATTTTCCACCTATCAGAAGGGCAAAATGAAAAAGCATGACATATCCATTACTGAATATCTGAGGAAAGAGACACCAGACACCACTATTAAAAGGAGCAAAAATGGTCTTCCCACTTCTGGAGACCAGTTGTATCCAATATCTTCAAAACGTGCATATCTTAAGGTCCAGTAATTCCCTTCTGGGAACTCTAAAATAAGACTTGCACAACATTTTCCAATATGAATATCCCTAAAGGTTTATGAATGACCACATTATAGAGCTTATATTTTGGGCTTCAGGTAAATAAGAAAATAAGGACAGAATTCAACCACCAAAAGGCATCTAAGAATTAGGGAAAATGTTGGTGGAACCTCTAAACCTTTTCTCCATGTTCCCAGTGGATATGGTCTATGGCTGATCCCATGATGGGAAATCTCTGCCCAACGGTCAAAATGGTGTTTTCAGCTAGTCTCACAAGTTCAGAGTCATACACCAGCACTTTATTTTCTATTTAAATGTTTACGGTTTAAATTGAAACTGTGGGGGCCTTTCATTCTGTCAGGAGGCCATGGTCAACATCCTCAGTGTGTTTTGTCCTTGGCACAGCCTCCTAGGAAGCCTCAGGCTCAGCTCAGATGCTTCACTATGAACATTACCAAAGACTCGTGGGCATTTCAGAATTTAAGAAAGAGCCCACCTTCACCTAGCACAAGACTTTGCAAGTAATCCAGACCCTTTCATCAAAGTGGCTCCACAATTATGTGGTGTGCACAAGGCCGCCTGGGCAGTCTTTACCTCATCACCCACTTGGCAGGACATGTTTAGAAGCTGCTTCTCTGTGATAAGATTTCCTCCGCATCTTAAATAACCTGGACAGCAATAAGCCAGTGTTAAGGTGATAGCTGTCAGCTTCTTCTAGGATGGATCAGCAGTGTCCTTGGAAAAGCAAAAAGCTAGAAGCCCAGGTAAACACTTACAACACGACAATGACAAAAAGATATGAATAATAAATGCCTTCAAAAATATGATCTTCCTAGGAGACTTTATTTACACGCTCAGCCATTCTTTTGCTTTTTCTCTGGCTCCCAAATAGGATTTAATCTTTTGACAATTTTTCACTCCAAGAAAGACTAAAGAGCCCATGGTGGGAAGGACAATATTGTTCCATGAATCAGGTACAGTATGCCTCAAAAGTCATCACAAATTTAAATTTCTGCCTTAAGTAGCCAAGTGGAAAGGGCACTGCAGCAGGAGTCAGGAAGCCTGGATTCTCACCCAACTCTCAAGAACTGGCTCCTCCACAGTGGGCCTCCATCATCTTTCTGAATTCCAGATTCATCCTCTGTAGAGACAATGTCTAGACTCCCATCTAGCATCCCTCGGAAGGTGAATCCGGGATAGGACCTGCAGCAAAGCAATCGATGCCCCACCTGTTTTCCCTCAGCCTTCATTGTAACAGTGCCCACGGGCCTGACCAACTGCCAGCCCCTGCACCTCCTTACCAGAGCTTCTCTGGCCAGCAGAACCTCCCCTCTCAGGTGTGATCACTCAGAGGCACCTGTGCCGCACTCTTTCCCAGACGTTCCCAGTGGAACTGAGCTGCAGCTGTCCACAGTGATGGCGAGCTTGATAGCACATCCTTTATTGGCTTCCTTCCTCCCCTTCTCATTCCCCACTCCCCTTCCCAAGTTTCCTGGGATCATCTCCCACATAAACTATGTACACTGGAATCCTGCCTCTGTGGGAACCCAAACTAGGAGGGGTGATTTGTATGCCTTTCTACCGGGGACTAAACCTTTTCAAATGGCCTGGCCTTATATCTTTAAGCCACGCCTGTGATGTAGAAAGTAGGCCATTTCCTCCATGGCTGACTGTAATGCAGACTTTTGAAAGTGACAAAGCCTGGTTTTAACATCACCCCTTGCCCCCCTGTTTGCCCACAACATCTGAAGGTTCCTCCTGATTCCCACTTCTGATAGATCCTCCTGATTCCCAGTGATTCTCACCTAGGAACCACCAATGAAGGCGGAGGGCGGGGAGGCCTAAACACATCTCCCCTCTTCCCCGTGAGAACCAAGGGGCCACTATTTCACTTTCTTGTTTCCCCATCAGTGTGTTACTTCACTCTTGGAAAGGGGCCCAAATGCTAAGCATGTCAGGTCATGAAGCAAGCTGAGTGGAAGACTTGGCTGATGATCTGGGGCCCGACCACACCTTTTCAGAGTCCAAGTAGTTGAAATGTCAGAATTACAGCCTGGCTACTAACAATGGTACAAAACAGCCAGCTCTATCGAGACCCGGACAATCCCTAGCTTGGCAGAAATAGGCTTGCCTGCAGCCAAGATCTCCTAGAAAAAGCCACCTTCTGGTTCCCAGTCCACATGCACACAGGCCACCATTAGATCACAGCAGGAGAAATCTCTGCACCGATATGAGGTGCTGTGCTGTAATTGTCATCATCCACATAAAACAGAGGTGGGAACGAAGCAGGGAGTGTACACTGTTTTATCAATCTGCACACTCACACATCTGACAACGTTTCACAGAATCCTACCACTGCACCAGCCATGCTCAGAGGGAATCTAGTAGACACTGTTCTGCAGGAAATTACAGCTACCCACAGAAAATCTGAAGTCACAAAGGGAAGGACATGACGAAGGGAGAACATGATAAAACTTCAAAGAAATTCCAAGACAGAAGATGTGAATGATCAACAGGAAAAAGGCAATTAGGAGGGAATTGGGTCTACCCAGAGGGAGACATAATGAAACCTAGCCCCATTCATGGATTTCACATCTCCAAAAGAACAGTGAACCTGATTCATCCCTACTGGCTTTACTTGACACCACGAAGGAAGAGAGTGAACAAGAACACACGAGAAAAGGTTAAAGAGGAAAGTTGAAGTCAACTTGAACGAAGCCTTCCTTTCACACCAAAGCACTCAACGTAAAAGCCAGCCCACCAGGGTGGTGACGGGTGAAGATGCCCTTACCAGAAACAGAAAGAGGATCTCAGATGGAGGCTGGAAAAAAAAAGGCAGGGGTAGGATCTGCAGTGCTGTAAGATATTAGAGACAGTCTAGGTTTGCTTTCTCATCCTGAGGAGAAGGAAACGCAGCCCAGAAATGTGCAGTGTCTGCCTGAGTCACACTGCAGCATGCAGAAGAGCTGAGTCCCCATTCTCCCCAGCAGAGCTCTTTCCACCACCATGTCCCTCCTAGGAGGAATCAACCAGGTGAGCTCTGGCTCTAGGGAGGTTCCCTGTATTTAAGAATCTTCTCATATCATTCAGGAAACATCTAGCAACGTGCAAAACAACTCCTAGAATGGCATTATGACCCAGCAATCCCACCTCTGGGTACATATCCAAAGGAATGAAATCAGTATCTCAAAGAGGTATCTGCAGCCCTGTGGTCATCACATCATTCTTCACAAAAGCAAAGATATGGAAACAACCTAGATATCCATGGAACAATGAATGAATAAAGAAATATGAATACACAATGTGATAAAAATACACAATGGAACAATGGAATATT
The DNA here is from genome assembly GCF_029289425.2 of Pan paniscus. Classification (NCBI taxonomy): domain Eukaryota; kingdom Metazoa; phylum Chordata; class Mammalia; order Primates; family Hominidae; genus Pan; species Pan paniscus. The sequence goes on from NC_073249.2 coordinate 150,745,675, forward strand.
ACTTAACCTTAAAGAAGAAGGAAATCCTGTCATTTGCACCAACATGGATGAACCTGGAGGGACAGCTATGTGAGCTGAGAGATACATTAATTGCTTTGATTGTGGTAATCATTTCATAATGCATATACATATATATATCATGTTGTACACCAGAAATACATCTAATTTTTATTCATCAGTTATACCTCAATAAAGCTGGTGGGGCGGGGGAGTGGGGGTTATCCTAAAGCCCTTCCTTTGCTTATAGGTCTGCTTATAGATTAATGGGGGATACCAGGCTCCCTGGGAATATACTCTTTCCCACTGCACTACAGAGAGTAACCTCATGTTTGAGCCTTCTCTTCTAATATCTAGACATGGAAAACAGACCAACCATGAGCAATTCTTCACTATACATGGTTGAATGGCTTGTTAAGGAAAAACCCCGCATGTCTGTCTATCAAACAAACATGATTTGACCATATGCAGCAGGCACAAAAGATTATAAAGATTCAGAACCTAAGCCCCATAAGCCAGAAAAGTAAGCAGCAGCATCAGCAAATCTTCATCATAGAGAGACCGATTACCAGGTGCCATACACTGTGCTCCAAGCTTTACATGAATTATCTGACCTTATTTGCAAGAATATGATGAGGCAAGCATTGTTATCCCCATTTGACAGACAAAGAAACTAAGGCTCGGCAACGGGAATTGACTGAACTATGGTTACACAATGAGTAAATAGGAGAATCTGAGGATGAAACACAAGTCTGCCTGATTCTAAGCCTTTGCTACTTCTGTCTCCCAAATAAATACAATTTTCAGTCATTTAGTTAATCCTTAACTTAGAACAGAACAAGTTTCAGGTGGTGATACATGAATACATGGAAAAGCTGTATTAGAAAGGGTCTGGGGATTTGGGTGGGTTTTTGAAAGAGAGAAAAATTACTGTCTGGCCTCCACTGAGGCCCCTGGGGACAGGAGACAGGCCATGGAAGAAAGAGATGACACACTTTCCTGTGGCCAGATGGAAAGCTAGTGTCAGCAGCCTTCATATGTACATGAGGTCTGTACTTTGCAAAAAAGAAAAGCATTGCAATTTCCCAGCATAAGTTTATCCATTGTGGTAAGTATCTGAACTCTCTTGGAGGGAAGGGAGAGGAAGCAAATAATAAAGAAAAATAAATAAAGATATCGGAAGGAAAACCAAACAAATTTACTCTAAATTGGGCAACCTATTTGCCCAAGAGGGGAAATTTAGATGAAATGTGAACATGAAAACCCAAAAAGAAAAGAAAATATAGCCCCTGAAACCTTCCTATATCTGAATTCGTAGAACATTCTCTCCTACTGGGATGAGCAGCTGAAATTTTTATAACAGAGCTTTGTTATATATCAAAGAAATGCCTTTTAGGGAAAAAGAAACTTTGGGGAAATAAAAATTCTCGTTAATAGCCTCTTGAGGATATCAAGCACTCATCTTAAGGGCTCAACTGAGGAAACAGATGCGTCAAGCAGTCCCCATGGTACAGACTGAGGCACACGTGGGGGTTACTTTCCTGGAAGCACAATGTTGGGTTTGTTCTATTCATCATAAATTTACTGAGCATATTCCACAGTGATGTAAGAGGCAAACATGAATACCCCATTATCCTTTTTCAGTTTAAAAGGAACTCTACTACAAGGCAGAATGTAACTGACTGGTAAAACAGGTATAAACAACAACATTCCAAAGACAGGGATCCATACAAAGAGAGAAGGGTCACGAATACAGAAGGCTCCTTGGAAGAAATGCTACTTAGAGAGTTAGGCTCTGAGGGGTGAAGAGAGATGATGACAGATGAAGATTGAGGGCTAAAAGAGAGAGAAAAAAAGGCAAGAGAAGAGTAGGGAATAAAGACCAAGCACAGGCCAGAGATGAAACTGAGAAGGCTCCCTCATTCATTCCGCCTGTATTGGAAACACGTGCTGAGCACCTGCCATTTGCTGGACACTGTTGTAGGTGCTTCGGACACAGCATGAACAAACAAATATCCCAGTCTCATGGAGCTTACGTTCTAGTTGAGGTAAAATAGACGACAAACTAAATATGTAAGTAAACGGTATAGTATATTGGGAGGGGTAAAGTTCACTGTCATAAAGAAAAATCAAGCATGGAGAAGAATGTTAAATGCTGGGGAAGGGGGAAGATTGATTGCAAGTTGGTTGGTCCAAGAACACACATGGTCTTGCATCTCAGGTTAAGATAGCTGTGCTTGATTTCATAGACAATCAAAGAGGCAAAATGCTTTTAAAAGCCTTAGCAGTAAAAGTGAGTGATCAGGCCAGGAACAGCGGCTCACGCCTGTAATCCCAGCACTTTGGGAGGCTGAGGCAGTTGGATCACCTGAGGTCAGGAGTTCGAGACCAGCCTGGCCAACATGGTGAAACCCTGTCTCTACTAAAAATACAAAAATTAGCTGGGCATGGTGGCAGGTGCCTGTAATCTCAGCTACTTGGGAGGCTGAGGCAGGAGAATCACTTGAACCCAGGAGGCAGAAGTCGTAGTGGGCCCAAGATGGCACCATTGTACTCCAGCCTGGGAGACAGAGTGAGACTAGTCTCAAAAAAAAACAAACAAAAAAAAGAAGTGGGGGGAGTGATCAGTAGAAGTTAGCTAATGTTGGTAGTGTTTAATTTAGGATGTATTTGAGGATGTGACACGTGGAGCAGTACACGGAGTCATTAGACATAGCATGAGATGGAGAGAAGCATGTAGGAGAGATGTCAAGGAGGAGGTCGGAAAGTACATTTCATCAAACACTGGTCTTCCTAGATACTTTCAAAGAAGGTTCTACAGGGAAATAAATTCAGAAATGAGAAAACCACCCAACCCCCTCCTGGCAGCATATTAAAAGTTCTAATTTGTCCTGAGGCTAAACCAACAAACAAAATGATATTTAACTGTCTAAATTAATATTTTATACTTTGTCCTGACCAATTTTTTTTTAGAGGTGGGGGGGTGGAACCCCTATTAAAACCTGGCAGGACTAACTTTATGAAATGCTGAACAAGAGGGAAAAAGAAAAAATCCTACAAATTGGGAAAAGACGATGGATTTGGGAGAAAGAAAAGAAACTGAATGACAGGCTCTGGCAAGCACTTGACTGGAAGTGTGGACAGGAGTGTGAGGGAGAAGAGGAGGAGGGGAGGAGCCGTCAAAGTCAGAGAGGACAGGAGCATGCCAAGATGCCACTAACAGAATCTTCAAGAACATCTCAATCAAAAGTTGAGCCACTTTCAGGGAAAGTGCAGTGAATGCTAACACTCCTTCTGAATGCCTCTCATCTGACATCAATGAAAACAAGGAATTAAAAAAGGGATAATCTTCCCTTTATGAAGGGAGAGAAGTTAAGGCTTTAGACAGACACCATCCTGGATCACCCCTACAATCAATCCTGAAGGGATAGAGAAGGACAGTGAATTTTGAAGAAGCAAGAAAAGGAGAAAGTGTTGTTTAGAATTAAGCCTTGTTTAATCAGTCTGGGAACGTAAAGAACAGCTTAAATCATTAATCTTGAAAAGCACGTCTTGTCCACTCATGCAGACATATATAATTCAGGCACCTTTTTTCCTTGGCTGCTTAGCAGATTGTCTGTATTTATTAAATTGCCTTTACTACTTTTAGATGGCCATACGTTTTCAAAAGCAAAGACCTAGTAAGCCATTTGTGTTCATTTGCTAAGCTATCTTAGGTACAGGTCCAGATTATAAATGTTACCTGCTAATCAGAGAGCAAATTTTTAAATTAATCACTTGTAAATCCACATTAAAAGAAAAAGAAACTTTGAAAAACACATAAATTTCTTTTGTGATCCCACTATTCAGGAAAATCCATTGAAAAAGCAGAAGATGACTTATCCGTGTTAAATTTTTAAAGCCCCTATTAAACTGTCATGTAAATTCTTATTTATCTAATTATTAAACACATACAGAATTTACTCTCTAGCTCATAAATGCCTCAATTCTGTGATGTCATTACAACAGCATTAATGCAGACATATCGACTTAAACAGCCATGCAGTCCTAAATCAGAAGTGAGTTTTAAGTCACTAATTATTTTCGTAATTGAAAAAGAACAACACATCTGAATAGTATTTTGGCCCAGAGGTATTCAACAGGCTGGTGCTTCTCAAAGAGTAACATGCATGATATACAGGAACCTTGTCAAGATTCAGATTCTCAGTCAGTGGGTCTACGGTGGAGTCTGAGACTCCACGGGTCCAACAAGCTCCCTGGTGATGCCCATGCTGCTAGTACAAGTCCCACACTTTGAGTTGAAAGGCAATAGATGATCCTTCCAGGATTCAAGGAGGGGCAGCGGGGTTGGATGAAATAGACTGGGTGAAAAGGACTGAGTTGCTTTTTTAGCTTGCCCAGTGTGATTCCTGCTGGACTCTCTGGAAAGCATTGTTGTCCTTTGGTCTAGAAAGACTTGAAAGTTCAAGGTCTAAAGTCATATGTGCAAAATGTGGTGGAACAAATGTTAAGGAGAAACAGGAAACTGTAATAACAGTGTGAGGGTTGGTGACAGGCTCTCTACTCTGAGCAGCTAAAAATTATAAAGAGGAGAATTCTTAGACAAGCCTGGGTTGATGTTCAGGATTCGGATTTGTTTATAAATGTCTGGCTGATTCTTGAGACAAGGCAAGTTCTGAACAAGCTACTTTAAGATAAGCATTATTATTTTCAATAAAGGAATGAGAAACTCAGAGGATGCCTGAGGCCACTCAACTCCTAACAGAGTGAAGACACAAATCCAGGAGGTCTCCTGACTCCAATAAAGGAGGCCCTCACCTCTAAATTACACAGTTTGTCAAGGTGATCCCCAAACCAGCTGGTAACCAATGTTTGAGAAATTCATAGAAGCTATCAGACTTCAGGACACAACTGTCATCTATGTCAACTTTTCAAGAAAAGAAGATACCAGGAACTATAGACTAGTTTGCTTCACAGAATCATTAGGGGAAGCGAGGAGAGTATTGTATTTATTAAAAGAAGTGGTGAGTGCATTAGAAGCTAGCATGGGCTCACTGCCCATCTCCCCTCCCAGGTGAAGCCAAGGCAGGGGGAATCCTTCCATGTTGTTTTCTTCAGCATTGATTGTAAGCTCTCAAAGCAGTGGCTGTTCCATGATAGGCACTTAAATATTTGTTGAATGACTGAACAAATGAGTGAACAAGAAACAGGCCAACACACTCCAATATTTGTCAAGCTCAACTAGAGGCCAGGCACTATGGATACAAAAACAAATAAGATGTAGTCCCTGAGTAGAAGTGGTTAGGTCTGTTTTCTTAACTGTTAGTTTGGAAAGAAACTTATGGTTTCTTGCTTATGTGGCATTTGATGTTCTGGTTGCCCTTTCCTCCATCCTCTTTCCTTGGCCTCAGAGTGGGGATTACTGACCGAGCTCCTTGACCTTTCTCCTCCTTCCACTGTGGCCAAGCAGCACGCTTTCCCATCTTCTCATTCTGTGCCAGAAGCCTCCTGCTACTCCTGAGCCCATGCTGCTCATGAGGTTTCTTAGTGGTGAAGGGGAAAACATGGGCCCTAGAGTTTGAGAGACCTGGTTCATTTACTGAGCATTTCCACATGCTACATGATGCTCCAAGCTATTTACACATATCCACTTATGTACTGCTCACAGTGACATGGGAGGTGACATTTCTCACAGATAAGAAGACTGAGGCCCAAAAGGCTATAAACTGGCCCAAGGCTGGCAAGCTAGGAAGTGGTCCAGTGGGCTTAAGACCCCAGCAGTCCTGCACTAGAGCCCACTGTTCACCATAACTCCAAGCCCCCTCTCAATAGTGAGGCCTCAATAAGCCGCAGCCCCTGTCATATTTTCAGATCCACAGTCTTCTTCTCAAGCACATGAGAAATGCCTTATCCTGGGGGACAGTGACCCCATCTGCTTGGTGCGACACTGCTATTCGATAACAATTTTTCTTCCCAAAAGTTTTTGATGTCAGCATGGGCGTGGGCTGAAGAGTAATGTATTGAATTGTTTGGAAAATATTCATGGAACATGTAGATGCAAGAAAAACAACAACATCACTTTGGTATTATATTCCAAGAGAATTTGATTTTTCAAAGGTTTTAAGTCCTCTTCCAGGATATAACCTTTTATCAGAGGGGGCCACTCGAAGAAAAATGTGGGCTGTAAGCTTGTCTACACTGTCATGTTCCCACACTTCCATTTCAAATACACGCACACACAGATGGACACACACACACACACACACACACACATGACTTGGTAAGAAGTCCAAAGTGGGTCCTGGGAGAGTACTTTTGCAATCACCTAATGAGGCTTTGACAAATGAGTTTGCTAATAGGACTGCCAAATGACTGGTGAGGAATGGTATGTTCTATAGGCACTGTAAAAATTCTCTTTCCTTTAAAGACAGAAGACAAGTTAGCGGCAAGGATATTACTTTTTAAATAAATCCAAAGTTAGTTTTAAACCCTTTACTGCCAAGATCCATTTCATTAAGTACAAAAATAGGTTCCTTCCCACAGCCCAAAAGCCTTCTATGAAAGTAAACAGGGTAAGTTCAATTTTCCTAAAAATTTGTTTTAAAAAAATCACTATGTTGCTGTCTCAGGCATTTAATTTCCTTGTGATAAGAAAGTAATCCCTCCTTTGCCCTCTGCCGGTTCTGGCTGTGGGCCAACACTTTCCAGCAAAATAAAGTCAAAGAAATAAAAGACATAAAAGATACGGTGTGCCCAGATCTAATCCTCCATGTGAATTGACCCAATGTGGCTCACAGCAATGTGATCCAGAAGCAGATGCAAAATTTAAAAGAAAAAAAAAAGCCAGGCATTCAAGACAGGGAAGTGGGGCCTCTACCAGCAAGTTCTGCCTGTTGCACTCTCCAGATAACCACAGCTGGCCGCTCCTCACTGCTGAAAAGGTCCAAACAGGATTCTTCAATGTCTTTAGAATGGCTAGAGTTTTCTAATATGGTGATTAAGGTCTTTTCCAGTTTTTATTCCCATCTCATGCAACTCATGATGTCAAAGATGACTGTCTTCCCTTCTTTCTCTAGCAGCAGATTCTTCCTCCCTGCCCAGTCAGGAGCCACAATGTGGTCCATTCACCCTGAGAGTGTCCTGCATAACTTCACACCTATCATGAAAAGGAGGCTACCTTTCCTCCTCTTCCCCTGGTTGGTGCTGAGAATGGAAAATTAGCTATGACTATGTAGGTGTAGACAACACCCTAGGAAGTGATGGAGCGTGAAGACAAGAGAAGAATGGGTCCCTGGAAGACACAGTGGAGCAGAGACAAATATGCTTTCTAGACGCCAGGCCACATCTACTCTGTCATGTGAAAGAGAAACACACTTCTATTTGATTTAAGCCGCTGATGTTGTAAACCTCTTTATTCTAACAGCTTAGCCTCTTCCTTAAGAGGCTAACTCACTCATCCTTGACTGCTGTCCTAACAAAGATGGAATTTCTCCACCCCTCTCCGCATTCCCTCCCATCTCCATACCTTTGCTTTTAGGGGTAGCTTCCCCTTACTGGGATGTCATCTTCCTGACTAAATGCTCCATCCCCCAAGGCCCAGCAGGGGGTCTCTTCCCTCCTCTCTAAAGAATCCTCCACTAACTGATCCCTTTGCCCTGGAGATTCTGTTGCCCTTTTCATCTGAAGCCTTAGCACTTGATCAGGTGCCAATGAGCACAGGACTTTGTCTTGTGAGTATATTCCTCCCTGTCTTCACGTGTATATTGAAACCTAAACCGAAGCAGGGATCTTGGTTGAATCTCAACTCTAGGGCAGTGTAGAAATGGGTGGCTTGCAGAGCCTCTCCTTATCCTTACATAATGGTTGTCATGAGGAGACTGAATTACATGCTAAGGTGCTATTATAATGAAGATGCTAGATCCATTTTGCTTGTTCTTTTCATTTCCAGATGGGAGGAGATGTATGTGTTATTTCCCCAAAAACTTTGTTATAAATCTTGGCTTAAAATAGGGGTTTTAATGAATGTTTTAAATGGCAAAAATCCATCTGTACATGCTTTTTTTGCTATAAGTAAACATGTTGATGATCCATAGAAAAGGCAAGCTTTAGTCTTTCACTTTTTAAAAAAAAACTACATGCTATCTTTTGTTGAATGCTGATTCTCCTCCTCTGACATGGATTCTCTAGGAGTTCAAATGACTTAAGCACACTTAATGGGGACTTGCAGGACCTAGGAGGTGTGGTTTGCTTCAGGGTTTGGCTGGAAGAATATTAGACTCTCCAAGTCTAGCATGCCAGTGCTGGGGCTACTTCTTAGCCTGACCCAGGGAAGATACATACGTAAACTGACTTCTTTTCTGGGCAACAGACGAGAGAAACCCTCTCTTTTCTGGAAATGGAGATAGTTCTTAGAACTTATCTCCACAGCAAAAATCTCTAGCCATGAAGGGTGCTGCAACTCAGCATTATGAAATAAATCATGCTAGCTAATAAAAATATCCATTGGGCCTGTCACAAAGGAGACTGGTAAGCATCCTGGTGCCAGCTCAGTAGATGGGCTGCCAGGGATATCCCAGCATGGTGCATGGAAACCAAGTCTCCAGGCTACTAAAAAATGCCCTCCGTCCATTCCGTCTTTCATCCAAATCAACCCAAGTCATTAATTATTTCAAGAAACATTTACTGAGTACCTACCATAGGCACGTCCCTAAGTATACAATAAAAAACAAGCCTGGGCACGGTGGATCATGCCTATAATCCCAGCACTTTGGAAGCCTGGGTGGGAGGATTACTTTAAGCCAGGAGTTTGAGATCACTCTGGCAACTTAGCAAGACCCTCTATACCAAAAAAAAAAAATTAGAAAATTAAAATTTAGCTGGGCATGGTGGTACATGCCTGTAGTCCCAGCCACTCAGGAAGCTGGGGTGGCAGGATCCCTTGACCCAGGAGTCCAAGGAGCTGTGATTGCACCACTGTACTCCAGCTTGGAAAACAGAGAGAGAACCTGTCAAAAAAAAAAAAAGAAAGAAAAGAAAGAAAGAAAGAAAGAAAGAAAGAGCCCCAGTCTTTGAGGTTTTTACTGTTCTGTGGGAGAGGCAGAAGTAAACAGGCAATTTCAGTATAATCTGATAAACACTCTGCCAGAGGAAGTACAAGGATCAATAGGAGTCCACAAAGAGGAAGACAAAAGGCAAGCAGAGTAAGCAGGGACCATGTGACCAGCAGGGGCAGCAAGGACCAACCTAACCCCCATCAGGCTCCAGGTAGCTTTGGAGTCACACATTTTCCTACCCCTTACCTGACAAAAGAATGGCCTTCCTTCCTTCAGAGGCACAGCAAGGGCAGCCAAAAATAAAAGGGGATTGAATCGCCCACAGTGTTAATGAAATACCTTGTAAATGTCAAACAGGCAGAATGCAAAACATCTCTCTGCTCAAGAGTTCTTGATATCTACTTCCACAGAGCATTGGATTAATCTCTTTCACCATCAAAATCAATAAGAGCTGAGAGTAGAGACAGGCAGAGGAAGCATCCACTTCTGCAGTCAGAAAACCAAAATTAGGCCAATTATATTGTTCCAGAACCTAGATTTCATGGTGAGAGGCACCATATGAATAAACCAGTGATTGATAGATACGTCTAAATGAGCGTTTGGCAAAGCAGTGAGGAAGTAAAGAGATTCTGTCGTTTTGGCATTAGGATTGAATTTATTCCTCCTCGAGACAGGTGAGGATTCAGAGCTTATTCATGTGTTATCCCCATCCTATTCTACTTTGAACTTCCTCAGTCACTGGAAAAGAGACATGCACAGAATTTTAGAGTTAGAATCTGAAAGATCATCATCGCACAGGCGAGAAATCTGAGGCTCAGACAACATAAGTGACTTGCCCGGCTGATTAGGGTCACAACCAGAACTAGAAACCAGGCCCTGGACTCTTAGTTGAGTGCTTGTTTCGCTAATCTGCTCTGAGCCCAGAAACCTGGCACTAGGCAAGAACTTCTTTGGGAAAGATTACGATTTCCTCAGAGACTTTTTTCCTTTAATATCTCTCCCTCTCTCTGAGAATCTATGTCACCCAGACATAGGTGTCAGGACAAAAGCTATACCAGTTTAAAAGCTTTCAGCTTGGCTTCCTATAGGGATAAAGGCCAAGGAGCAAATCCACAAAGAGAGAAAAAGAAGCCACTGTTGCCGAATGAGCATTTCTTCCCAAGAAACAGTCCATGTACAACTGTGTGTGTGTTTATATGTGTGTGTGTTTCTATGTGTGTATGTTTATATGTGTATATGTTTATATGTATATTTGTAAGAGCATGTGAGTGCTATATATATACATATGTATGAGTTGTGAATGTATGTGTGAATCTGTGTGCTTAAATGTGCATATATGTGTGCTTATGTTTGTGTGATTGTGCATGTATGTGTAGGTGCATAGATTTTTTTTTTTTTTCCTTTCAGATGGAGTCTCGCTCTGTCGCCCAGGCTGGAGTGCAGTGGTGCGATCTCGGCTCACAGCAAGCTCCGCCTCCCGGGTTCACGCCATTCTCCTGCCTCAGCCTCCCTAGTAGCTGGGACTACAGGCGTCTGCCACCACGCCCAGCTAATTTTTTGTATTTTTAGTAGAGACGGGGTTTCACCGTGTTAGCCAGGATGGTCTCGATCTCCTGACCTCGTGATCCGCCCGCCTCGGCCTCCCAAAGTGCTGGGATTACAGGTGTGAGCCACTGCGCCCGGCCAGTGCATAGATTTTTTTAAACTCCTCCTTTTATTCTCAGGGGTAAAAAAGGGGAAAGTGAGATCTTTACAAACTGGTTTTGGCTGCCATTACAAAGCTATGCATCTATCCCACTGGAGAGTTTACTAGGGGTCCACTTACCTGGAAGTCCTTTGCATTGTTTGGTAAATGTAAAAAGGCACTCTACTGAAGTTCTAAAGAACAAATAGAAGCTGGAAGAAACATACAAAAAGATATGATATGTCAAGTAGACATTTTAGAGAAAAAGTATACAAATACTTGTTAATCAGGGCAGTGACATTCTATTTGGAAGGCTGTTGGGATTTGCATAGAATGACCCATTTTAGGGAGGTGCTGGGAAGAGCATGGGAACTGCAGCGATGCAGAGTACAAGGGTCCATGGGTCAAGTTCTGGTCCTGTGGTGAGTGCTTCCTCCTAAATATTGGTCTTGAATCATGCCTTTGTTTAAATTTCCTGGTTTTTCTCAATTTCACCAGGAGCAGGCTGGCAATATCAATATTTTCCTCAGGAAGAACCCCACCCTATGTTCTCAAAGAAAAAAAACTTTCAAGGAAATATATCACTCTGGGGACACTGTGTTCTGTCACCTCACAAAAGCACTAAGGGTTCAGTGACCCTGTCTTTGTAAAGGACCAGATGTCTCCCCTCCATAAGCCCTTCTGAAAATGATTTTACCTATTCTCATGTTTATCAAAAAAATGAAATATTTTCAACCAGCACTTTTTGACATTCAGAGACTTCAGAATGTAGTCTTCTTCACTAGACTGTTAGGTCTTTGAGAGCAAAAATGAAGTATTTTATCTCCATATCCTGAGGACATGTCATGATGCACAGTGTACATTTAAGAAAACATAAGTACTAATTAACGTGTGGCTGAATATAGAGCGAAGTTTTACCACAACAGAATGAAGGTTTGTTGTTGAAGTTATGCAATAGTAGTTACAGTGAGGTTTCCAAGTCACTTGAGCTATGCCAGTGGTTTAACAAGGAGTGTTTGGGTCAGAGATGGCTTCCTCAGGGCAACAGTGAATTCAGAGCCACAAATGGCCGAAACCAAGAAATTCAAATTCATATAGATATTTCCTGCTAAACTGGACAAGTGTTTCGGCTTTGGGTAAGTGATAGAATCTCTTGGAAGGGTTTCTAGCCTGGAGAATCACCATCTTAAAGCCCCTAGCAATACATACAAACTAGCTCCCTTGCAGGGACATGACTGCAACTTACAGAGAAGAGAAACCAGTAACATGTTTTACTCATAGACTGAAGAATACACATAAAGACAAGGATTATTAAATCATAATCTCCTTGGAGTTCATGAGGGTAGGTGGGAGGAAGATTCTCTACTTGAAATTACTACTTTGAACAAAATGTCCTGATCTTTCATTGCATTTGTTTCTATCCCATCTCTATATATTCTGTGCATCTTGGCCACCATCCCTTGGATCACCTGCCTCCCAGAAATATGTTTCTATAACACACTGACTGTGCAGAATGTCTACTTAGGGCAAATTAAAGAAAGTCTTCTCATCTACATGCAAGTGGCCACTTCAATCTTAGAAATTCCCCAACATCACATCCATAGCACAGCTAACAGCTGAGGGTGCTGAAAATCGGGGCAAGAATCTCTGCAAACACTCAGGTGTCCCAGACAGATGCAATATAATAGGAAGAACCAACTCCACATAGATTTTTGCCAGATAGTCATTTAGCCTAGTGGTTGCCTCCTCTCTGAAAACACAGGCAGTGTGGCAGAGCAGGGGACAGTAAAGTGACTTAAAACAGCACAGACTCCCAGGCGGGCAGACCTTGTTTTCAATTCTTCCTCTTACTTCCTGGCTCTGTAATATTGACCAGATCACTAAACCAATCTGAGTTTTGGCTTTCTTATTTAAAGACTGAGACAAAAGTATCAACTTCATAAGCTATTGTAAAGACTAAATGAGATGTTTTTCAAGCACCTAGGATTGACTGACACTGGATGAATGATGTTAGCATCGTTACTGGGATTTGTATGAGAACTGCCATTTCTGAGGCCTATAGATTTGACGACTTTACAAAAAAATTCTCACCAAGTTAGTGATAAAGGCTGCAAATCCAAATCTTCCTAAGGGAGTAAAAATAAAAGAGAAATTACTTCCCAAATACTTTAAACTTTCTTTAAGCAACAATCAGTTTCCAGAGTTGCCATGCTCTAGAGATGCCATATGATTTCGGGGTCAAATGCCTCCCCAGTTCTGATATTTAACCAACTGTGAAAGCTATTTATTACTAGGTATCTTCTTGGCTTTGCTCATCTAAAAGGAATATTTTATGCACACACACACACATACACACACTTTGTTGAACAGTACTCTTAGGGATTTTTTTTTCTCCTGTGAAAACCAAGTAGGATAGAATTACCTTAGGGATCTCTACTCAGAATCACAGAAGACGCCACTTAATTAGATTAAAATTGAGTTTGTCAAAGGTGACTAGATGATATATTATAGATTGCAAATTTAGCACTAATATCAAAACCCTCACACATTAGCAGGTCCTATAAATGCATTTATTCGTAAGCTGTACATCAAAGAACAAAGAGACTATTGACAACAAAGCTATTTTGTAGAACATTTGCCTCCCGACAGAAATAAATGCATTTAAAACAGCTGTTGACCAGGTTCCTGCCATTTAGTAAACCCTTTGAATTTGGTTTCTGGAAGTGCATTTATAAATGGGCTGTAGCTGTCGCTTTTTATTAGCTATTTACAATGAAGAGTATAAACTTCTAAAACAAAGCACCTGTGTTAAGAATTCTGCTGTGAGCCTGTTAGAGGTGGGCGGTGCAGCTTCCCAGCCCTGTGCAGCTGATTCCAGACTGCACATGAGCAAGCACCAAAGACCTGGTCTCAAAAGGGCCCCATCCTGAGCAGAAAAGCCTGGGGTATGCGACAGAATCACAGATTCAAGGCACAGCTGAGCCAGAGCCAAGTCTTTCAAGAGAAAAGACTGTGGGGCTCCTTACCCACAACACAGATAGGGACACATATGACTCCTGGAATCAATACTGTACACCTAAGAGTATAGGAGAGCCGCATGGGTGGAAACCTATCCAGGCAGGAAATAATCACCTTTCTACCTGATGTCTGTGTGCTGAATTAGGCTTTGAAGAAGTTGCCTGAAAGGAGAAATCCTATCTTGGGTGACAGGTAGCTCCACTATGGGGCCCCTCACCTGATGTTCAATTTGCGTCACAACATGGCATGAGAGATGGGATATTTGGTAGCCATTAAAATGCATACCCAAAAGAACACAGGCTTTTCAAGTCAGCCCCATGTCCAGTGAATTTTGACTTTGGTCCTTATTAGCTATTTGATCTGAGTAGGTGAAACAGTCTGAGCCTTAAGTTTCCTCAACTGCAAAATAGGGATAATAATGTCCACCTCACTAGAGTGCTGCAGTAAATGAGCTAATTTATGTAAAAATACCCAATTCAGTTTCCATCATATCAGTAGATGTTCAATATTTGGTTCATTTTTAAAGCAAGTCACACAACAACATGGAACATACTTACATACTAAGTTAAAAAAATATAGATTAACACAAATGCAAAACACTACTTTGTGCAATAAAGCAAACAAACATAAAACAGAGTAGGAACAAATCCTCTAAATCTTAGCCATGCTACATTTGTATGGAGGGCATATTAGCAAGTTTTTTATTATTTTCCAAATTTACTTTTAAGAAGAAAGTATTCCTTTTTTTTTTTTTTTTTTTTTTGAGCAGAGTCTCGCTCTATTGCCCAGGCTAGAGTTCAGTGGTGCGATCTTGGCTCACTGCAACCTTTGCCTCCTGGGTTCAAGTGATTCTCCTGCCTCAGCCTTCCAAGTAGCTGGGATTACAGGTGCATGCCACCACGCCTGGCTAATTTTGTATTTTTAGTAGAGATAGGGTTTTACCATGTTGGCCAGGCTGGTCTCCAACTCCTGACCTCAGGTGATCTGCCTGCCTCGGCCTCCCAAAGCGTTGGGATTACAGGCGTGAGCCACCGCACCTGGCCAGAAAGTATTACTTTTATAATGGCAAAATGTTATAGTTTTAGTAACAGGTAGTTACTTAGCCTGAGCGTTCTTGAAAGAGACAGTCTGTCTGAAGACAGTGCTTTTCATGACACAGACACAAGGCAAGAGTCATTGCCCCAGAGCTGGTAAAACACTAACCATGCAGGAGTTCAGGTGCTGCACCTTTTGTCAGGAGGGCACAAACAGGAAACAAGCAGTGGCCACCTCTAGAGGGGCTCACACCTAAGGGACTCACAGGGAAGAAAAGATGAGGGAAAAGGGACATCTGAAAACTGAGCAGGAAAAAGCCCAATCCTGTCTCTGACCTGTCTCCTAACCCATGGTTAAACCACTGGCTGATGTGTGACACCCCTCCATAGCATGGCAGTGACAGAATGTTAGAGCTGGAGGATAATTCAGGTGTCATCTGTCCAGTGCCCTCATCTCATAGACTAGGAGCTTCAGGCCTGGAAAAGGTGAAGGGCATTTACTCATTCTCAATTCAATCAACAATTTATATGGAAAGTGCCAACTATAAGCCAGACATTACTCAGTTTCAATGAGTAAGGATACAGCTGTGAGCAAAGCACCTGCCTTCTGGAGAATGTATAGGGGAAGAAAAGAAATAAACATACAGTGTATAATGCTGAGGAAGCAGCCATCTTGTGACCTGTCTGCCATTCCACAGGATTGCCTAATCAGTGCCCTGGGCCTGGGACATTCCCTAATTTAGAAGCCAGGTGTCCAGCTATTCCTTGGCCTCAGAGTCTTCTTCCTTATTTGGATAAATATTTCTCTGTTCTGGGTATACGGTGAATTTCCTTGTACTGCTTAAACGTGTGTCAATGGCTCCTGGACAGCTCCACTTATCTATATGACTAGATGGAGTGCTGGGATTGGGGTCGTTGCCTGTAACCTAAAGGGCTGCATGCAGGCTATCACCCTGCATTGGTTATCGGGAGGGGCTCATCTTCTTGTCATTCTGTAAGTAGAGTGTTTTTCCAACCAGCCCTTGTGCATGGAGTCCTTCTTGGTGACTCCAAACCTGTAGAAGATGTAGTGAGCAAAAGTCTGTGGGATCCTCCTCCTGGAAGTCAACAATATATGCTCTCTGCTGTCCTACACATGAATGGAATCCTCCCCTGAGATCAGCAGCTGGATCTTCCTGCTGCACAGTTTCTGGAAGTCAGCAGGTTTGCCAAAGATACTTACTGCGGTCTCACCAAAAGCAAGGGCTTATGTTTCTGTCCCCAGCTCTCCAGCGGGTAACCAGCTGGCAGAAATTTTGGCCACCCTCTGGATATAGGTGGACAAATGAGATTTACCAAATCTTCCCTTAGACTGGGATGACTTGGGCCAATGGGTCATATGGTGGAGAGACAGGGGGTGGAACCCATGGCGGAGATATAAGACGAGCAGGAAAACTATCCCTTGACTGCTGGCCACCTTACTGCTGATACACCGATGGCTCAACAATTAGGAGCTCCAATGCAGACTGAAGGCCCCTAGGACAGAGCTCCAACCAGTGAGGCTCTGCAGCCACAGGCAGATGAGATCCATTTTCCAACAATGTCAAAGGACTAATGGTGTCCCTGAAGATGAAACCATGGAAATGTGCTCAATTTCTGGCAGCAAGATAAGGAAATTAAAGAATAGATGTGGGCAGAGGCCAGGAGAGTCCCAAGCTACCTGGTTGGTGTGCCTGATGGATGAGGGGGCCTTGCAGACCCAAGTGTCTCCAGCAGAAAGATGTAGTTTGGGGAAGTTGACAACCCATCCCCCTACTATAGCATATTTTCACCTACATCACAGAGAATAACTAACAGGACCTGACCAAGAAAAACTGATGCCACTGTAGGGGAATTTCTTGGAAGCAAGGCTCCCTGGAAAATGGTTCAGAAAACCATTATGGCCATTAAGATAAAGGCCATTGACACCTGGCTGTATGACCCTCCCCCAGACAGGACGTAGATGAAGCTGTCCTACCTTGTACAGCCCTAGAGGCCTTTAAGAGGCAGGATCCCCCACAATGGAAGACTTCCTTGTCCCTTCTTCTGTCCCTGGGATGACAATGAGCGAGGTGGTGGAGACGCATCTCTGCCATGTCCCATCATCTGGTGGAGGGAGCTGCAAGGTGGAAGCCACTGTAGCTGTGGATGAGACCTGAGCAGTAGAAACCTCTACAAGTGGTCCTCCAAGGGCCCAAAAGGGAGACAATCAGAGGGGCAGGACTCGTGTGCAGTGCAATGTGGTTGTGGCTTCTAAACAAAGGATAGATAAGACTCAGATAGACAGAGTCTCCACTGAAGACCTTTGTCCACACATAAAGAGGAAAGAGAACCCCCTAAATTAGAGATGAAGGACCTCATGCAGACCATTAAGGAACAGGAAGAGGGGAGCTCACCAGATTGGAAGGATTTTGAGTCTTGGATTGCCCCCCTGAAGATTCAGATACTCCCCCCTCCTCCCCACTGGAGGGAAGGCAGGCTGCTGCTGGAGTTTCCCAATACCCAGCTCAGCTAGTGAGGAAAATGATGGTTCCAATTATGAGCTAGACTCAGATAAAGAGGAGGAGCTGTGCTACCTATATTCTGACTCCTTTTAAAAAGAATGATTGGGGTAGGGCCAAAGGCTCCACGCTCCCACAGTGACCTGCAGCTCTGTGCCCTGTGGGGGTGGACGGGAAATATGGAAGTGGGGGAGAGTATGAAAACAAGCATGGGGCTATTAGACACTGTTGCTTAGTGATTATTATACCAAGCCCCCACAAGGGAGGAGTGGAACGGTGGCATTGTGTGTTTTGGGGGAGGGCATGGTAGCCCATAGAAAACAAATAAACATGTACTTATGGGCAAGACCATTTCGGCAGCAATGATCATGGTACCCCTTGCATCATGTGCTACGGGTAATGACATTTTGGTAGCCCATGACACTGAAAACCAGGGTCACCTGCAGGAATATGCACTGCACCTACCCAGAGCAATATTTAAGCCATGTGGGCCAAATACACTCCTCCTCTTCCTCCTTCCAGAATTGCCCAAGCCCCTATCCATTGAGGAAAGAAAGACATTACTCTTTTAATACAAGAATAAATTACCTGGTGCCAGCAGGAGTGCATCAAACAACTTTGTCACAATTTAATATCCTGGTCAAAAAGGTCACCAACACAGGGAGACTGAGAGACTACATCAGCCTCCGTGCCCCAGAGGCTGGCTTGGACTATTGCAGGCCAAATGCCTTGGCCCCTGAGTGCTGGCGATCATCCCGTTTTTCTGAGTCAGTGGCAGCTCATTCTGGAGACTGGTATGCTGTCACGGACTTGGCCAATGCCTTTTTCTCAATTTCCCAGGGGCAAGAAGACCAGGATCAATGTGCATCCTGTGGAACGGCTTGTAATACACTTTTTCTGTCTTCCCTCAGGGGTCCCTTCATGACCCTGCCATTTGTCAGCAATGGGTAGGGCTTGATTTACAGCAAGCCCAAGTCAGGTTTAATAGATGGCATCTTCTTTGTGGATCCCACTGAAGAACAAGTGGCCTTGGCTTTTCGCTCGATCACCAATGCGAGGACTAACACCAGTTGGGCCATAAATCCAGATAAGATTCAAGGACCCACCCAGCAAGTACAATTTCTCAGGGACATCTGAGCATAAAATCAACAGAGTATTATGAAGAAGGTTAAATAGAAGTTACAGCCCCTGGCTCTCCCACTGATCAAATAGAAGCACAGCAGCTGATGGATCTGTTCAGACACTGGAGACAACACATACCCATACCCCATCTGGGTATCCTTCTGGCCCCCTTGTCAAGGTGGCACAAAAGACAGCAACCTTCAAATGGGGCACTTCTCAGCAATGAGCAGTGAAAACTATTCAGCAAGCCATGGCCCAGGCCCTGACTCTGAGTGGGATATTTGGAGCCTGCATGAAACTTCAAATGTCCACAGCACCCAACATGCTGAGTCAGTAGCAGCAGAAAACCACCTCTGAGCGGGGTGCAACCTCTGCGATTCTGGACACACAAGCTGCCTGAAGCTGCTGCCCAATACACACCCTTTATAGGCAGCTTCTTGCTTGCTATTGGGCTCTGGTGGAGACTGAACATCTCAGTACCAAAGCACATTATGTGGTTCTGAGGCCTCAAGTGCTCATCCTTACTTGGGTCCTCACCAATCTCACTAATAAAACTGGAAAAGCCCAGGAGGGTTCCATCATCAAATGGAAATGTTACATCTAAGACTGAGCCAGGCCAGGACCCCAAGGGGTCAACTACATGAGCAGGTGGCCACCCTGCCAGAGGGAGCACAGTGCTGGTCCCTTCCCTAGTCACCTGGGCCATGTTGAAGAAGTTCTAGCTGAAGGCATGTCCTAGTTTACCCAGGCTTCTGCAAAATGAGTTGATGGAGTCCACTGTGCCCCCACAGCCACCCACCCCATGGAGAGCCATTCTTACCTGAAACTGGAAGAGAACAATTGGCCCACAGGGCTGAATTTCATGTGGTGGTAATGGTGTACAAGCCACCCTACCCCACACAGCTTGCTACATCTTTGCCAATTCCTGGGTGGTGGTCTAGCCATTTCGTCAGGAGACTGGCAACTACATGACTGAACTATTAAAAATCTGTGTGGGAACAGGGACTATGGCAAGTTTGCTGCATGAAATAGGCAAATCTTTATCACTCACGTATATGCTCCCAGCAAAGTGCCTCTTAAATAAGAACACAAGGGGAATTCCTAAGGTATCAGAGCCTGTCCAAAACAAGTTGGAAGGGCCACACGCTGGGTGCCTTAATGAACCAGTCGTGGAATCCCATCTCAAATGCAGGAATGGGCCAAATCCATGGGTGTAATCCGAGAAGACACAGAAGCCAAGAATGCGGTGCAATTCCCACCAATCAGCCCAAACAGTATGACGAGAATGATGACCTATCGTGAGGGGCATCAGCAGGCTCGTTTGGCAGATGGATCACACTGGATCTTTAACACCCAGCCATGGATTCTTCTGGTGCCTCACAGCAGCTGACACCTACTTAAGGTTTAGAACTGTCATCTCTGTGCTGCATGTGAATGCTGGTACCACCATAGTTGCCCCAGAAAAAAAATCTTTGCCATGAGTTTGGGTACCCTACTGAATTCCAATCAAATCAGGGCACTTCTTTGATAGCACAAGCCACAAAACAATGGACACGATCCCATGGCATATGCTGCACCTCCTACATTCACACCACCCATAAGCTAAGAGAGCCACGGAACAGTGGAATGGAAGACTAAATCAACAGTTAAAGAAGGGACGTAAAGAAAGATTGTTAACAGGGTGATACCCTCACCTCACTGGGGCTATTTGGACACTTGACACTGCACTCCAGCCAAAGGGAAACGGCACTGAAATCCACACTGGAGAATCCTGAGTTTGGCAGGGGTAGAGGAGCAGGCAGTCACCTGATTAGGCTGTGACTGAGGCATCCCAATCTGGGTACCCAACCACTCCTTTAGTTTCTCCTTCTGGAACACTGTGCCCGGAGTGGTCTGTGGTCCCTGCAGTGGTAGTACCTGACAGGGACGCCCATCCCTTACTCTAACTTGGAAGTTATGCTGCCCCAGGTTGCTCACCTCCTTGGGACCCCACAGGAAAGGAGAGGGTCATAAAACACCACAATACCAAAATCCCCCTGGTAGCATCAGGAACTCCCAACTCCCCTGTAGAGGTGGGTAATGTTATAGGACACGCAAAATTTGTACAAGACATAACCTCACTGCCTCGATTGGACGATCAGGGCAGAGAGGTTTGGGGAAACAGCAAGAGCAATGTGTTCCTGCAGAGGTGGTAGCCCTTGGGTTAGGATAGATGGCCTGGGTGACTCTCCAGGGCAGAGTCCATGCTATTGCCAACATATCTTGCTGTGTGTACATCAAGTATTCAGGAAAAGCAATCTACCTTCAAACAGGGTGGCTGTTGTCTGTAAATCTGTGTATCCACTAGACTCTTCCTTTGACTTTTTTAACTGACTAAATCCCAGCACCTGGGGCTCAGGGCTGAGAACCAGGGAGGCCTGATCATCTTCCTTGGACTGGCCCTGTTAGTGGCCCTGACAAAGTGCTATCTCAGTTGGGCAGGGAGCCATGAGAATCATTCTAGGACCATGCTGAAAACACCTCCATCTTCGGTGGTGACTATGGAAGCACTCCATATTTGGGGGAGCTGTTTGTTCTGTTGGGTGTGACATGCCTGAGGTTTTTGTCCTGGCATCTTGATGAAGGTCTGGGGATGTGCTGTCGGGGAAGCAGCCATTGCTCAGCCTGTCATCCCTCCCCAGGATTGCCCAGTCAGTGGCCTGGACCAGGAAACTTCCCTCATCTGGAGTTGCCACTGGCTCCTAGATTCTTCTTCCTCACTGGGAGAAGTTTTTCCTTGTTCTGAGACACAACTTTCTGCTACCGCTTAAGTGTATTCATCATATGGCATTTGGCCAGTCCACTTGTATATCTGCTCCCCTTGAGGAGGGAACGGGGTGTTCTCCTGCAGTAGAGCAGCCTGGGTACAGTCTTCCACTTTATCTGGAGGGTTCTGCTAACCATGGGAGACTGGCACATGCTGCAGATGCTGATCTTGCTGTGCCTTTTCTCCTTTCTGTGAATAAAGCATTGTTCCAACAAGCACCTTGTGTGCTGAGGTCTCCTTGGGGATTCCAAGCCCATAGGCAATGCAGGGGCCAAGGTCAATGGGCTCCGACTTCTCGTGATTGGTGGTGTTATACTCTTTGCCATTCTCCACAGGTTGATAATCCCCACCTGGGATTGGCAGCCTGATCTTCCTGTTTGACACATAACATAATCTCAGGTAGGAATAACTGCTACATAGGAACATCAAGCAGAGGAAGGAAAAAGAACATAGGGAGAATAGCAGAAGATGAAGCTGGGTCATGCAGGGCCTTAAAGGTGAGAGTAAAGACTGCAGATGCTATTCTAATGTGATGAGAGCAATGGGAGGGTGTGCACAGGGTCACCTACCTGGTGGTGAGAGCCTCCAGGCTCACATTCTATGGCTCCTGGCACTAATGGGAGATGAGACTGCCTCCCTAGGTGGGCAGTCAGCCCTTTTATCACTGTCTCATCTCAGAAGACAGACATTGCTGACATATTACCAGCTGCCCTTGCAGACTTTATTCCAACATTCGATGCTACTAAAAGCAGCAATAATACTTTCCTCAGGATCATGGCGAGGGATCCATGACATAATCCATGTAAAATATTTAACACAGTGCATGCCAGAAGCACATAATAAATGTTTATTATTCAATCGCATGGTAAAATAGAAGAATAGACAAGTCCATTTAACACATGAAATTTATTGTAAATAAAGACAGAACCTTCACTTTATTTCCATTTCAAATTTGCAATTAAGTCTACATCTTGAGTAACACAGTTCTTGCCATGCTTCCTACCATGCACCTCATCACCATCTGTTATGAGAGAGAAGGAAATTTATATCTTTAAGCCAAAGTAGACACAGTATTACTCTGCTGCCAATTAGAACACTACTAATGATTTGGGGCCCTGGGTGGTTTTTCATGCTGATTTAAAACCCCAGAGGCAGTCAGTCTTCCCCATAGCAAGTTATTTGGGCCTCTCCATGCTGCTTTGGCTCCATGAGGCCAGCTTCCTCATTTATACAACCACCCATGTTTTGAGGACATGCATTTCACATAACACATTACAATGAGCTCACAAAAGTCCTGAAGATGATTCCAGAAATCTGCTTCAAAACTACCTCAAAACTTCCCTTTTAAAAGATCACTGCAACACGGAGCAACTTTGAACTTTGTTAGCATCATTTTCTTATGTGCCTAATAAAAGTCTTCTAGAAGTACAAAATCTAGTTTACTGAAGGTATGACATTCACATCCTTGCTGGACTCAAGAAGGCTGAGACAAGATATTTATCAAAGACCCTGGTGGGAGGTGTTTAGACTCTTCCTTTGACTTTTTTAACTGAATAAATCGCAGCACCTGGGGATGCCTGAAAGCCCACTGGGAGTGAGGCACTTTACATGCACAATCACCTTTAGTTCTGAACACAATATGGCAAGGCAGATATGGTCGTGCCTATATTACTAACATGGGAATGGAACTGCAGAACAGCGACACTGTTTACCCAGCGTAAAGGGAGAGCTGGGACTCAAACTTATGGCTCTGAATCCAAAGCCCACACTCTGTTCTGCTGAGTGCTGCATCTCAGAGCAAAAGTCAGGGGACAGTACCCTATATGTCACTAAGGAAAATGTTCACTTGATTAAGAAAAGAAAAAAGTACAGTATCATGAAATGTATTCACTTATGTCTACAAGGTATATTCATTCGTCATGAAAGAGAGCGAGACAGAGAGAGAGGAAGGAAGGAAGGAAGGAAGGAAGGAAGGAAGGAAGGAAGGAAAGGCAGGAGGGAGGGAGGGAAAAGAAAGAAAGAAGAAAGAAAGACTTTTCCCTTAAGGCCATCACTTACCAAGTTTTATGGTTACTAATTAATTCCATTTGAAACAGGGGCCTAAGGTTAATGAGTGCATGAGAGAAAGAGGGAAATAAATATAGAGGGCAGGCATTTAAAAAATACTAAAAAGATGGACGGGCAGGGAGAGAAAAAATATTGAGAAAATAGAAGACTCTTTGTGGTTGTTTCTCTTGAAATATTTGAAGTAACTTCCTTATCAGCGAGACTCTTGAGACAGACCTCTAAAAACATCTTTCAAGGCAAAGAAATGAGGCCCTATACTATCTTGGGGGGTCTCTATATTAACTTAAGTCTTGAAAATCCAATAAGATTTCCAGACAGAATCCCAGGGGACCTTGCTGTCTCCAACACCAGCAGGAAGATTTACACTAACTGAATATGGCGTTCTGCAGGGCCCGCTCAATTGGCTCCATCTATCTAAATAGGATTCTAACATAGTAACTGGGAATAAAAGTAGATTGGTGTGGTGAGTGTCAGTGAAGACTTTAGCATGAACATAAATGGCATATCCTGACTGGCGTTTAAAAATGCATCAGGATGAAGGAGATCTGGTGTTAAAGAAAAGGCAGAGAAACCAAAAGGTATCATCACCCCAGATTCACAAAAGCTAAGATGCCAGAAGCAGTCAACAACAAAGATTTTGAACCCAGCTACAAAAGAGTCTGCTGTCTGCTGATGGGAAACACATGTCTGGTACAGAGAGACTGCTTCTGATCTTCAGAGTGTATTCTAGGTACTAAAACAGGATGACAAAGGATGCTTTATGGTTCTTTCCAGATGTAACACAGAGGCTTCCCTGCCAGTTAAAAAAGGTTCAATGTGAATCTGAGTCCCAAACCAGGGAAGAGGAGCAGAGGGGAGAGAGGTGGAGGAGGGGTCAGAACTGTGAGGATCACTCACATTTAGGGCTAGCCCACCCAGAGAAGCCTGCTGAGGAGTCCCAGAAAGACCAGATGATGGTGAAGGTGGGACAAAGAGCCAACCAGCAGCCACTGAGGGATCAATCAATAGGTGCAGTGCCCAAAACCTGAACAAGATCTGATAACGAGGAGGGGGTGAGGGAAAAATCCCATGTGTGGAATTAAACTGACTGACCTTTGACTCTAAATATGGATTCCAGCAGACGGAAACCCTGTTGGCTGCTCCTGGTCAAATGGGTTTAGAGAGAGGCTGCCCCAGAGACATGTAATGCAAGCTACAAACACATGCCACATAGGAAACTTTAAATTTTCTAGTAGTTACATTAACAAAAAGTAAAGAGAAACAAGTGAAATTAAATTTGATATATTTTCTTAACCCAATAGATCCAAAATATTCACTAGATAATATAAAAATTATTAATGAGCTATTTTACCTTCTTGTTAGTAATGGGATATTTTGCATTTTTTAATCAAGTCTTTTGTAATCTGGTGTGTATCTTACTCTTGTAGCACATCTGGTTCAGATGCTCCACATTTCAAGTTCTCAATAGAGCCACATACAGCTAGTAGCTACCATATTGGACAATGAAGATTAATAGTTGTATACAAATATTTTACCGTTCCCCAAATTTTATTTCAACAATAAAAACCCCCGAAGAAGTAGATGATCAAAAGGAGGTCTCTGAAAGGCCTAGGTAGCCGACAGAATATCAAATCCACATAAAGAAAGACTGGGACAGTTAGGGAGCTTTTTAACACTATCACAAGAGGGAAAAAAGTTGGGGCCAGGCTGACCCCATGTTTGTTGCTGAAGAGTAGAGCAGATGACAGCTGCTGTGAAATGGAAATCAGAGCCGGTTCCCTGTTAGGAATAAGTCAATACAGCTTTTTAATACGCAGTCGGTGGAGTGCGGCACATCCCCAACCAGGGAAAGACTACATTGCGCAAGGTCAGGTAGGGAGGACTGCAATTCACCCACAGAAACAGGCCCCTCCCCAGCCCAGTCAATGCCATCTAAGAAGATTTCTATCTGGAACTTTTCAAAACCTTTTAGTCATCTCTTCACATCACCTTGAAAGAATGCGCATGATTTCTTCATCACAGGGATGCTAACAGGACTCAGCTTCACAGCTCTCTACCTCCACCTCATCAGCAGCAAGGCAGTCTCCCCAAAGAGGAAGGGCAGGCATGAGATGAATTGAATTGCCCAGCTGGGACTCACCTGGCACTCCAGCAATCGTAGTCGGGAGTTCCACTAAATTCTGCGTGCCCCTTTTCTTTTCTTTTCATTTTTAGACATGTAAAGATTAAAATGAGTTAATGTTTTAAAACAAATGCATTCCAAATTAAAATGAGGCCAGGCATGGTGGCTCATGCCTGTAATCCCAACACTTTGGGAAGCTGAGGTGGGCGGATCACTTGAGGTCAAGAGTTGGAGACCAGCCTGGCCAGCATGGTGAAAACCTATCACTACCAAAAAATACAAAAATTAGCCAGGCGTCATGGTATGTGCTTGTAATCCCAGCTATTTGGGAGGCTGAGGCATGAGAACTGCTTGAACCTGGGAGGTGGAGGTTGCAGTGAGCCGAGATCATGCACTCCAGCCTGGGTGACAGAGTGAGACCCTGTCTCAAAAAAAAAAAAAAATTAAAATGAGTAGACCTGGGCCTGGAGCATGCTAAGAACTACTTGTGTTTACTATTATTTGTTACACTATTATTCAGTATTCGATAGGTGAAAGCTATGATTACTATTATTAAAATATTTACTCCTTCCTTCAAACATTACCTCAGCTATGACCTCATTCTGCCAGCTATTCCTGACCAAGCACTATACCTACCCCCTTACTGGCCACACACAAAAAATGCACTCACACACTCACTTAGAGTGGAAGCTCGTCTCTGGGCAGCTGTGCTTCCTACTCTTCCCATTCTTAACACAATCTCATTGTGCACAGTAATTATCTGCTCATGTGTTTGTCACTTTCCCTATAGCAAAGCTTTTTTTTTTTTTTTTTTTTTTTTTTGAGATGGAGCCTCGCTCTGTCACCCAGGCTGGAGTGCAATGGCATAATCTCGGCTCACTGCAACCTCTGCCTCCCGGGTCCAAGCGATTCTGCTGTCTCAGCCTCCCGAGTAGCTGGTAGATGGGATTATAGTCGTCTGCCACCATGCCCAGCTAATTTTTGTATTTTTAGTAGAGACAGGGTTTCACCCTGTTGGCCAGGCTGGTCTCGAACTCCTGACCTCAGGTGATCCACCTGCCTCGGCCTTCCAAAGTACTGGGATTACAGGCATGAGCCACAGTGCCCAGCCAGCAAAACTTCTTAAACATTAATGTGCAGAGGAATCACTGGACATCTTGTTAAAATGCAGATCTGGATTCAAGAGATCTGGGGTGAGTCCTGAGATTCTGCATTTCTAATAAATGTCCAGGTGATGCTGATAGTGCTGGTCCACAGACCCCACTCTAAGTAGCACTGATGCAGACTACAAGCTCCTCCAGAGCAACAACTGGAGCTGTTTGAGCTTTGCGTCTGCAGCTCTTGTCTCAGTCCCCAGCATGCCGCATATGCACAACAGAGTCTGGCTGAGCTGATGGAAATGATGCTACCTGTTCCTGGAGCTCACGTACCCCTTTTGCAGCTCACACACACATCCAGAATATGGGAGGTGCTTTGTGGTCCAGTGAACATTCTCAAGCATAATCACCCCCATATTAAACTTACCCAAAAAGCTGTGCTGGTCAGGGAGCAATTCTGGGATATGCACGATCCCACCTCTCATGAAAGGGTTACAAAATGTGTGCACATAATTACAAGTGGTGCATAGCCAGTGAAGGAGGCTTTCAAGGAGTCTTCGGTTCACCTTGGGAAACTCTCAGCAAATAGCTCAGTGCTTTGCCAGAGAGTGGACAGCTCTTCATTGGCTTGAGAGAGAGAGAGCCGTTCACTTGTTCACCGGCCTGCCTCTGAGCAGACATAGGGGCATGTTCGACCTGTACTGACTGATATTTTGGAAGGTGTTAGGAAAACAAACACTTCACTGATATTACAAAATCATACTTTTCTTTAACCACCTATGAAGATAACGCATGGCACATTCTACCCAGAACCAGAAGACCTAGATTTAAACTTCAGGTTTCCTCTATATACTCATTGAGCTCTTACTATGCACAAGTAATCATTCCAGGTTCTGAGAAAATGCAAATTATCTGCCCTCATGGAACTACCCTCTGAGGGAGAAAGGTAGATGATACACTTACAAGCACTGTATACACAATACATGGTCAGTCGTGCCAAGTGCTTGGATGGGAAAATAAAACAGTGTCAGGTCAGGCGGGGTGACATGGAAGACAGCCCTGCAGAGCTAAATTTAGGCAGAGACATGAAAGAAGGGAGGGAGGGAGCCATGCAGATGTCTAAGGGAAGAACATTCCAGGCATGTTCCAGGTATGGTTAAACAGCAAGAGGGCTGGAACAGTGTGAGTGAGGCGGAGAGTGGAAGAGAGGAGCTCAGAAATGTAAGGCCAGTAAGGGCAGACAGTAAGGCCCAGAACTATTAGAAGGAATACAGGTATACTTTTTCTGAGTATGATATAAACCTCCTGGAGGGTTTGTGTGCAGGGCAGTGGTGTGATCTGACCCACATTTTTTTTTTTTTTTGAGATGGAGTCTGGCTCTGTTGCCCAGGCTGGAGTACAGTGGCGCAATCTCGGCTCACTGCTAGCTCCGCCTCCCAGGTTCATGCCATTCTCCTGCCACAGCCTCCAGAGTAGCTGGGATTACAGGCGCCCATCACCATGCCCAGCTAATTTTTTGTATTTTTAGTAGAGATGGGGTTTCACCGTGTTAGCCAGGATGGTCTTGATCTCCTGATCTCATGATCTGCCCGCCTCAGCCTCCCAAAGTGCTGGGATTACAGGCGTGAGCCACCATGCCTGGCCTGACCCACATTTTTAATGTGCTGCTATACAGAGAACAGACAGTGGGGAGGCAAGGCTGGAAGCAGGGAGATGAGATGGGATGTTTTGGCTTAAATAGCCCAGGTGAGTGAGGGTGGCAGGTAAGGTGGTGGTGGTGGAGATCCCAGCAGGGCTTGCTGATGGACTGGATGAAAGAACAACGGGTGATTCCTTGTAGTAAGCAGAAGATTGGCCCACAAAATGCCAACATCCTAATCTCCAAAACCTGTGAATATGTTACTTTCCATGCCAAAGGGACTTTGCAGATGTGATGAAATTGAAGATCTTGAGATGGGGGGATTGTCCTGGAATATCTGGGTGAACCTCATTGTAATTCCAGGGATCCCTATAAGGGAAAGCTGGAAGCAGAGTCAGAAAGGAGGGCCAGAGTCAGAGAAGGAGATGTGATGATGAAAGCAGAGGTCAGAGTAATGCAAGCCACTTGCCAAGGAATATCAGAAGCCTCTAGGAGCTGGAAAAGGCAAGACAACAGTTTGCTCTGAAGACTCCAGAAGCATTGCAGCCCAGCTGACCCACATTAGATTTCTGGCCTCCAGAAGTGTGAAATCATAAATTTGTACAGCTTTTATGTCGGTGGTAATTTGTTGCAGCAGCAATAGGAAACTAATGTACCTGGGTTCCCTGGGATGCCATTTACTGAAACAGAGAGCATCAGTGCTCTTCAGAGAAAGAGCAGGAGTTGGGAGCTCTGTTTAGGTCGTGCTGGATTTGAGGTGCCCATTAGCTATCCAAGTGGAGTTATCAAGTAGGCAGGTGATAACTGACCCTGGAGCTCAGAGAAAGATTGGAATTTCATGTGACCTTGAGAAAGTCCTATAATTTCTCTGAGCTTCAGTGTCTTCTGCAAAATGGGGGTTATATCTTCTTTATCTATCAAGGATCAAAGGAGACATTCTATGGGAAGTGTTCAAAGTATGCCACTAACATAAGGCATTTGCTATTCTGATAAATTGGCCTCTCACCCAAAGGCAATAGGAGTCATTTCTCACAGAGACCTTTTAAAGTCTTTTGTCCCCACAAACTCATCATATCCCATCAACTGCCACAAAATGCAGAGAGCAGAACTTAGGGCAGTATGTGGCCACAATTCTCAAGGAAACACGAGATCACTCTGGACACATCCAATTAATAGAACTGTAAGGAAAATCCCACCCTCAGCACTCTCAGGAACTGCCACTGTTCCCCCAGTCCAGCCTTGCCAGACTTTAACTGTGACGAGCTTATATTTAACAGCCAAGTGATGGGGATGTATATTTTATTTCCATCTAAATGGTCAGTGACTTTGGAAGGTCCTTCAAGTCCAGTCAGAGAATTCAAAGCTCCCACCAAATGCAGAGTCTGTTCATGTGTCCATTGCACATCCATTTGCTGACCACTGGCAGAGGCCAGGCCCAGTGCTGGGCACTCCGGGTAGAGTGGAATACAAGGCAGGCCTGTGCTCACAGAATCTATTCTTCCTACAACCTCTTATGCTTTCTATGATGGAGGCAATTGCTCTTCCTGAGGCTTTACAGTCCTACGGACCTGCCAGTTAAGGACCAATTCCCAAACCTATTTGAATCCCAGTTTCATCATCTATAAAACAGGGATTACAATACCTGGAGGGCACCTAGCATAGGACTCTGTACTCACTAAATGCTCAATAACTGGAAGGCTTAATTGTTATAGTTACTATTGTTGTTCAAGTTTCACCTAACTTTTTTAAATAAACAGCCTAAAATATGACTCCCTGAAATATCCAGTATGATAGAGTAAATAAAATCCCTCCTCCCCTGACAGACTTAAAATATTTGATGGTGCCTTTTATTACTCCTCTTCATCTCCCATGCAGGCCAAATACACCATCCCTCACATAACTCAACTCCTAGAACTCCTTCCCATCCTCACTGCATGCTGTTATGTGAACTTAGGTTTGGCCACAGCTCTCTTAAATACGACCCTCAATGGAACACGGCAGTCTGACCAATGTCCAGTAGAATGGGACCATTATAAAGTAAATATTTAGCATTAAAGGACTTAACAATCATTGTTTCAATTATTCACGAGGAATTCCAAAGAATATGTTCTAGTGTGAAATTTCACTGAGATGCAAACTTGGATTCTGTGGTTGATGTATCCAGTGTTTAGAAGAGCTATGTAGGTCCCAAGGGCCCAGCATCTTTCTGGCAATAAAACTTGGAGATTCCTCCCTTGTCCTTGTAATGCCTGTGAAGTGACTACAAACTCAGGTTCCTTGTAAAAATTTGCCATCGGCCAGGTGCAGTGGCTCACGCTGGTAATCCCAGCACTTTGGGAGGTCGTGGCGGGTGGATCACAAGGTCAAGAGATCGAGACCAGCCTGACCAACATGGTGAAACCCTGTCTCTACTAAAAATACAAAAATTAGCTGGGCATGGTGGCGCGCGCCTGTAATCCCAGCTACTCAGGAGGCTGAGGCAAGAGAATTGCTTGAACCCGGGAGACAGAGGTTGCAGTGAGCCGAGATTGTACCACTGCACTCCGGCCTGGGTGACAGAGTGAGACTCCGTCTCAAAAAGAAAAAATTGCCATCAAGCAAGGGAAGATACTTCAGGAAAACTGTATTCACATAAAAAAGGAATGTGCACAGGATATGAGAATCCTTATAGAAATATGATTTGGGGAAAAATAAGGAGTATATAAGCATTTCCATATCCACAAGTTTGGGGGTTCGTAAAAGTCTCTAACTGTACCTTTTGCAAGCATCATGTGTCTCTTTATACATATTGATGCAGCCAAAGAATGCCCTAGGTCATCTGCACTTGAAATAGGCAGTGTAGTGGGTAAAGCACTGAATTAGGAGACAGACCCCTAAGCTCCAGACCCAGCTCTGCCCGACCCTGCAAAATTGCTACTCTTTGGGATTGCAATTTCTGTCTATAAAATGAGAAGGTCAGTTTATGTCAGGGATTCTTAACCTGCTGCCCAAAGGCAGGTAAATCAGGGAAGACATTTACTTACTCAAGTTTCAAAGATATGGATAGGTACATTTTTAAGGTAAAAGAGCAAATAGCATTTATCAAATTCTAGGCATTATGGTAACTGCTTTACAAAATAATATCCATAATAATGCTAATACTTAAGAACTTACTGTGTCTTGGAACAGAAAACCCAACACCGCATGTTCTCATTCATAAGGGGGAGTTGAACAATGAGAACACATGGGCACAGGGAGGGGAACATCACACACCGGGGCCTGTCAGGGAGTCGGGGGCAAGGGGAGGGAGAGCATTAGGACAAATACCTAACGCATGCAGGGCTTAAAACCTAGATGATGGGCTGATAGGTGCAGCAAACCACCATGGCACATGTATACCTATGTAATAAACCTGCACGTTCTGCACATGTATCCCAGAACTTAAAGTAATAATTTAAAAAAAGAACTTACTGTGTCTTATAAATATTATTTTACCAAATCATAATAGTCCCACGAAGTAGGTACTATTATTACCTCATTTTATCAACAGGAAAACTGAGATTCAGAAAGATCAGGGAACTTGCTTGAAGTCATCTAGCATGTACTATACAGCAGAGGTGGAATTCCCACACAGGTCTGAATCCACACAGCCTGCTCTTATCCCATATACTACACTGCTTCCCAATTAGCTTAGTTACTAGGTAATCAGAGTAGTTGATTATCTTACCACAGTGTGGAATTGTCTTTAATTTGCCCATCTTTAGCCTAGACCTTCTCAAAGCTCAGCAGTGGTTGGCAAGGACTGTTCATTTGAATTAGCAGGCTCAGAGGCTAGTCCAGCGTGAATAACCCTGCCAGCTGATAATGCAGCAAAGACAGAATTATGAAAATGCAGTTGGTCACGGTTACATCAAATAAACCACATTTTAGGTTTAAGCTAATAATATTGCTGTTTGCATCACCTTCAAAAAGAAATAAAACCTGAGTGGACTAGAAAGACTCACATCAGAGAGAATCGCTACAACTGAAAGTTCACTTCTTAAGTTTTTACACTCAAGTCCGTAAGTTATCTTGTCCAAGTGTTTTTGCTTAGACTGCAAAGTTCCCTTTCATCACATTTACATTCTTGGGAAATAGGAGATGAGCTTAACTTCTCCTGTCCCTTTGTATCCTCAAACTAAACTAGAGGGTAATTGACTTTCCATGAATTAAGAAGCTTTAAGGCCCATTTACAATCAGAAGATTGCCCTAAAGCAAAATTATTATAAATATCTACAAATACCTGCACATATAGAGAAAATAATTTTACATTAGTGACAGAAACTAATTGTGGCTAGTATAAACAGAAAGTGGGGAAAGAAAACTTTTTAGGGGAATACTGTTATATTATAGAACCCAAGACTAGGATTCATGTTGGAAAGGTCTGGAACCAGTGCCTGGAGCATGTGGAGAGCCCAGGAATATCCTGTCTCTGCTTGATTTTACTTTATTTTATTTTTATTCATTTATTTTTTTAGACAGAGTCTCACTTTGCCACCCAGGCTGGAGTGCAGTGGCAAGATCTTGGCTCACTGCAACCTCCACTTCCCAGGTTCAAGCAATTCTGCCTCAGCCTCCTGAGTAGCTGGGATTACAGGCACATGCCACCAGGCTCAGCTAATTTTTGTATTTTTTAGTATAGACGGGGTTTTGCCATGTTGGCAAGGCTGGTCTGGAATTCCTGGTCTCACGTAATCCTCCCACCTTGGCCTCCCAAAGTTCTGGGATTACAGGTGTGAGCCACCGCACCCAGCCAGATTTTACTTTAAATACTCTCTGTGGTCTTGCTTCATTCTTCCATCTCTGCTCTTTAGGCTGCTTGACAGAACGTGGCCTCCAACAGCTCTTCACTTTATAATCCAATTCCAACACCCCCAAGGAATCAAATAAAATCCCTGGATCAATCATCTGTGGTTGGGACACAGAGTAACTTAAAACAACATGGCTGCCTCCACGGTAACCATGGAGCTAGAGAAATGGAGAAGTATTTTCCAGAATGCGGAAGGGAGCTAAAGGAGAGGTGGTCAAGCTTCAGGCAAATAAAATAATGTGTGTCCCCTACATGTCTTTTTTTAAGTGGGCAGAACACTCCTAGCTCATAGAGTCCAAAGTCCTCACTGCAGCCCAGGAGACTTCATGGTCTGGGCATACTCACCTTCCCTCACTGAGCTCCTGTCCCTGAATTTTTTTTTTTCATTCTCTTCAATGACAGATGCACCTTTTTACTCCAATGCCTTTGCATAAGGTCACACACACTCTCTATCCACTTCTCCCTCAACTTATCTTCCACTTAGACTCCCTCAGGACACTCTGTCCACACCATAGCACTGACCACTCTGCAATGAAAGGGTTATGTAGCTTTTTCATTGTTGTTTTCCTTCTTTCCTATCATACGATAAGCTTAATGAGAGCAGAGCCTATCTCTCCAGTTTGTATGTAATTCCATAGTACCTAGTACCTAGTACCTAGTACATAGTACATAGTACCTAGTACAGTGCCCTGCAACAGTAAATGCTCAAAATATATTTAACACCTATTTTAGAGTAAAAAAATAAACAAGTGAACTAGGCCAAATCCTAAACTTTCAAATGTAATACTACCCAAAAGGTAGGAGTGGTCTAAAATCGAATGAAGTATTTTTCACACCTCATATTCTGATTCAAAACACTGACATAGACAGGAACCAATTGGCAGGTGATGGGTGGTAAGGACAGCCCTGAAGGCATAAGGGATGCTTTGTTACACCAAGGTAACCCCGAAAACAAAGTCAAACTGTGGTCCACCAAGAAGCAGAATTTCTGTACTCAAAGAAGCCAAATACATGTTCCCATCCCCAATGTCTTTCTAAAAACAGGCTATTAGCCACTCATCTGAAAACCAGAAATCCCACAACATCAAGGTTCTTTTTAACCTAAAATCAAAACATACATTACCAAATGATCATTGCTTAAGACCCACAACTCCTGTTAAACGTAAATGACTCCTTCTGTGGTTTTAATGCTAAGTATGGCTTTGGAATATGATTGGCATGTAGTAAATTTAAATTCTTTCCCTTCTAACTGACATTAGAAAAATTACAGCTACCCAAATCAGTCATGAATCATACCAGGTGTTGAGGGGGAGGAGGAGCTACTTGGTTTACTTAGAGGCATACTGAAATATACTGACATGCAGAACATATCCCAAAACCAAGCCTAAGCTCCGAGAGCCAGATTTCCACCATGAAGTGCCTGGAAATATATCCTGAAATGTAATATATCTAACAAGGGATCCTATAGTAGCAGTCTCATCTATTTTTCTCCTTGAAAAAACAAAATCCAATTCTGAAGGACAGACAACAAAATACACACCATGCCAGTATTTTAAGTGAAGGCAAAACAAAGCTGCCCTGTCAATTACTGGCTACTGTGGGTATGAACTCACACTTTGGACTCTCTTTATGATATCTTCTCTACAATCGAGCACTTAGATCCAAGAGCAGAAACCTACTTTTTTTTTTTTTTTTTTTTTTTTTTTTTTGAGACAAGGTCTCACTCTTTGCCCAGGCTGGAGTTTGGTGGTGCAATCTCAGCTCACTGCAACCTCTGCCTCCCCGGTTCAAGCGATTCTCCCGCCTCAGCCTCCCAAGTAGCTGTGATCACAGGCATGTGCTGGCATAAGCCACCATGCCTGGCTAATTTCTGTATTTTTAGTACAGCTGGGGTTTCACCACGTTGGCCAGGCTGGTCTCGAACTCCTGACCTCAAATGATTCACTCACCTTGGCCTCCCAAAGTGAGAAACCTACCATTTATATACATCCTTCAACCTGTTCCTTTCCATTCTAGTTCTTTCCATTTAGGCCTTTTCTTCAGTTGCACAAATATAATTTCCTAAAAGTAATACTGAGTACCTAATTATGCATGCTTCATTTTAAAGAGATTTATATTTTGTAATTAGGAAAAATAATATGTTCACTGTAGAAACTGTAAAACTAGAGAAAAATCACTCTATTGCTGAGGTGTCATTTACACTACCCTGGACCTGGTGCAGGACAGGTGCTCCCTGTTCTAGGAAAGAAACTGATAACCAACTACATTAGTAATGAATTTCAATCTTTATAAATGCAACAACATACAAGTACACGTACAGGATAGGATGCTACGAAAACCATGATGGGACTCCTTACTATAGTTAATATTTTGGAACCCATGCTGTCTATATTTTTTCAGAGCAACCATTAAATATATATACATTTTTTTAACCACCTGGGATTAGGTAATGCATACTGTTTTAGGATAGAAATTTCATTTGTCCGGCTGGGCACAGTGACTCATGTCTGCAATCCCAGCACGTTGGGAGGCCAAGGCAGGTGGATCACCTGAAGTCAGCAGTTCAAGACCAGCCTGGCCAACATGGCAAAACTCCGTCTCTACTAAAAATACCAAAAAAAAAAAAAAAAAATTAGCCGGGCGTGGTGGCGGGCACCTGTAATCCCAGCTACTCAGGAGGTTGAGGCAGGAGAATTGCTTGAACCCGGGAGGTGGGGTTGCAGTGAGCCAAGATCATGCCATTGCACTCCAGCTGGGTGACAAGAGCGAAACTCCATCTCAAAAAAAAAAGATATTTCATTTGTAATTTCCAAAACTAACTTCCACAAACAAAGGAGTTACTTGTCTCAGAATTTTCCTCAGAAATCCCAGAAAACAATGGTGGACAAAACAGCCATTACAGAGGTACAATTGGCCACAGATAAAACTAAGAAATTGTGTTTTCCAGATCTCTCTGAAGCAGTCAAATAACCTCTGGCCAAAAGGGGGCCATTGTTGACAGCTAGATAAGATGAGGTCATTACATCATCTTAGAGGTACAATCAACAGTACATAACATTCACACTGAGTGTCCATCTTGGAAAAAAAAAAAACAGAAAAACAAAATAAACCAAAAAAAAGTATGTAAGAACACATTCCAGATTGTTCTTTCTTCTAGAATCTTGCAAATTTGTCAAAATGGCTCATCCATCATTAAAACATAATGGAGTTCTGCATTTGCAGATAAGACCCCATAACAATGCCATTTGGGAACCTCCCACCTGACCAGCCCTGGAAGATCTAGATGACATTGGCTAGAGACCTCCAAACTGCATGTCCAGTGGAGATGCAAACCTCTCACTAAGACGTCTACAATTTTCTGGGTGGGGCTATGTTTTCTAGTCACCTCTGCCTGTAATATTTTATTTCCATACAAGCTGTTTCCACATTAATCTAGGCAAAAAAAAATCCTCAATGCCTTCCTTAGTCTTCACAAAATAATTCACTCAAAAACTATTTTTGAGTTATTAGAGATTGGTAAGTCACAGAAACTAGAGAGTAAAACACACAGTAAACTAAATTAATATCTCACATTAGACATTACAGTTCCTAATATCTCTAAGCCTTTCTTACTAAGGCTTTTAGGACACACAGCATCCAGTCTTCTGCCATCTTTCCAGATTTTCTTTCTCTTTCCTCTCTTGTCTCTTCTCCTCTATTTTCTTTTCTACCTCTGCATAAGGCTGAACAAAGCACAAATTCCTTTTACTTTCTTGTGTACAAAAGATTAATCATCTCTTTTTTGGCTTAGGTTCCCAGATACTAATGTTTTCAGTGTTTCACAATCTACTCCAAATGTCTTATCACGGTATTTTCCCACACAAAGGCAATTCTCCCCCTAAGGAAACCCTGGTATCAGTGCTTAAAATTATAACATTTCCTCCATTTTATATTGAACTTGTTGGGACCAAAGACCATGAGGAGGCAGCCTTGTTGTGCCAAGACCATCCACTGGTGGACACTTGCAATCTGTCTACACAGCCTGCTCCTTTAGCACTCAACTTTATCCTTGGACTGTCAGGTCTAGAAGGGCCTCTGGTGATCACCTAATACAACCTACTCATTTTATAGTGATGCAGGGAGCTGACACTCCCAAAGCCACAGTGCAGGTTAGTGGCAAGCCAGAACTTTGCAGGTCCTCACCTCTCCCAAGACTCACACACACTGTGCTCACAAAGTCACAGCATTAATACAAATGATTCAAAAATAGGGCAAAGCACAAACTATGCAGGTTTGTTTTTGAAAGCATTTAAGCATGGCTTCTACTTCCTTTTTAAAGAAGTCAAAGTCTTCTAACTCACAGTAAACGATAATACTCAAATGCCCCAGGAGTATCAATATCCAGGTTATACACTATCCTGACATTCACAGTAAGGTGTAAAAGGTATAGGTGACCAAGACCTATTTCTTTCCTTAGAGCAGGATTCCAAAGAAGAAAGGGATGTGGAGAATATAAGAGTTCTCCACATATGTGGAGGGCTGAAAGAATGAAAAAGAATTTGAATGAGCCCTTTGGGCAGAAGCAGGGCTGTGAAAGAGGAACAGGGCATGGCCAGTCCTGCTGGTTTCCATCCAGATATCCAACAAACAAATTAAACTTCAATGATAATTCTCAGCTCACTGCCTGATCTTCTCAAAGGCTTTCTTATAATCTTAATAATGAATATGCACTCTATTACATTTTCAAATTCTGGTCTTTTTTTTTTCCAGTGGAAATCTACCTTCATAATGTGTTAGTAGAGGAAACAATAGAAGTAAGGGCGAACCTAAACCTGTGCTTGAAAGAACACACTCCCAAGACTAATGCTCAGGTAGCCATTGCTTAGCCTTCTTCGTCAGTTCTGACATGTCAGGATAAGTTTCCCATCTCAGTTTTCAGGGAAGAACGACTTCACCCAAAGTGTGCCTGTAAGCCCGAGCTCTGTGTGGTGCCCTGGCAGGCAGGCAATGCCAAGAGCAAGCAACGCAGATGCAGCCTTTGCCACTCTCTGCGCAGCCTGAGAACAGATCCGCCAGACTGGAGAGGAAGCTGGTCTTCACATGCTTTATTGAGACAGTGAGGCAAAGGGCAGGACACACACCCAATGGACAGGAACCACCAAAGCCTTTAGAAAGGTGGAAACAGAACTTGGCTGCTTTTCCTTTGAATGGAATATTGCAGAATAACTTACAGAAGGCTGTAGACAATAAGCCCCTTTGGCCAATTATGCCACAGCTCTTAACAACAAATGACAAACCTGCAGCCCTTCGGTTTCATGCCTTGCCTACCTCAGTTCAGCTTACGGGGAGTCTTTGGTTTTCTGCATGGAAACACAATGCAACTTTAGTTCAGGAACGCTCCCGTTACTCTTAATGGGGAGGGAGTAGGGAGAGTGTAGCCAGGAGAAAAGTCAGCAAAAAATTTCATCTACTCTTTTGTAACCTGTCACCTTCTGTTTGTGTTGTTGGAAGTCATACATAGCAAGTCTGCGACATAAACCATAACAGCAAACGAGGCCTGGGTACCACTGTTCTCTTCCTCTATTCTAGGACTCCAAGTTATGTAAGATTCCTCCCAGGAACACAAAGGCTGCACCAGAATTTTTAGAGAATCTTTAAGTCATCTAATTAAATAATATAAAAACAGAATCACAGTATGGCAGCTTTCTGGTTAGCTGTCATACTGCTGTGAACTAAGGAACCCCAAAGGAAACTGAGCCTTTATTTTAGATGTGAAAATTTTTATTTTTTTCAGAAACACACACACACACACACACACTATGTCTACAGATTGCAGACTCATTGCACTGGTATTACCATTTTCAACATGACCAAGACTTTTGCAAATATTTAACCCACTACACCTAACCATTAATGAGATTTACTTTTTCTTCCCTCCTATGATAATTTGTTTCAATCGAGGGATTTAAATTTCCCATAAAATAGTTTAGAGACCCTTCACACCCAGGCTCAGAAGACAACTCCTGTGAAAACTGATCCTTTGCTACAGATGCCTTTGTGATCATAAGTAATTCCACACAGTTACCTCGTTTCTTTAACCATCTCTTAAAGCTTCAGTGATGAGCAAACACAACTTGGCTGAACACAGTTCCATCAAAGAATCTGAGCTGAGTTTCTATCTCTATTCACAATGGAAGAGGCCTTGATTTGGAGATTAGAATGTGATTAAACAAGAAAGGTAGTGCACCAAGCTAGGGGTCCTGGCTGGCAGTCCTCAGATGGGCTTCAAAGGATCTGTGAATCCCTTCAAATTACATGCAAAACCATGTTATGTATTCTGTGAATTTTTGTGAAAAAAAGAGCCTGTAGCTTTCAATAAAAGGGTTGGTGGCTCAATGAGATTTAGGAATCTTGAGGCACATAGACCAGTAACTGCTTTGTGAATAAATGAATAAATGCACTCAGGGAGAATAGCTTCAGCTCACTGCTAGGCTTGACCTTCCAGATCAAACTCTTCTTTAGAGGTGATTTCAAGAAGACAGTGAGAGACTGGCGGTGCCAGACCATTATTACACATCTAAGAGTCAGCTGACCGTGTCACAGTCCTGCCTCCCACCTCTTACACCAAACATTACTTTACTCTTCATCATTTTCAACTCAAACAGCCCAAATATATAGCTAAAATCACAGCTCTTTTCCCTAATTTTGAAAATCAATTCAAGTATTAGAGATCTATAGCCTCAATGCCAGGAAATATAAATGTCTACAGACAAAATGCCAAGGGTACAGGTTCTGAGGATGATGAAAGGGCATATAGGAGCAAAAATGGGCCAAAAAATAAAGTACATTGGGTGTAGAGAGAAGGAGAGGACAGAAAAAAGAATGTAGATCTGCCATAGAAGCTTCTATTCTTCTCCACATTGCATCTTCCTATGAGCCCACACACATGGGTTGCCCATAGTGTTCACCCGCAGGGCTGTATTTGAACAGGAGGTGGGCTGGCGGGTGGGGCAAGAGAAAAGAGGGCTCAATCACAAAAAGCTCACACTGATTAATAAGGAAGGAACTGGAAATGCAAGTAGGAAGAAAAAAGCCCCTGTGTACCATGAATAATAAGACAAAGATAATACCACACACAAGAATATTTATAAGGCAAGGAGATAATCATGGTACCAAAGAGAGTAGAAAATTGGTTAAGAATAGAACACAACTTTGACAATCAGACCAATCTGGGTTTGAGTCTTGGCCATACCTTCTAAAATTGTGAGCTTAGGCAAGTTATTTAACTCTTAGAGCCACCATTCCTTCTCAGTGAAATGAGGATAAAAAGAGGACAGATCTCATTGGATGCCTGATTATTATAAAAAAAAAAAAAGCAAAAGTGTGTTTAAAGAATAACATGTCTGATTAATACTTAATATGCAATAACTGCTATTATTCTCATCAACCATTGTCTTCATTGGATTAGGCAGGGAAGAAGTTAGTCAGGAAAGAGGGGCTGAGTTTGCTCCAGACTTGAAGAAATGTTTGCAGTACGGCTGTAAACCCACAATGTAAGTTCTCTCCATGACCAACCCAACCCCACCCAGTTGGTGAAGACCCTGAATGAAGCCTGTGTTTCTTTCCATAAACTCATGACTGAACAGCATGTGGTAATTACCCTTCTGGCTCACAGGAATGGAAAAATAGAAGTTAATTTCTCAGCAAGATAGGAAGAATTTGTCTTCAGACTCTACGTACAAGTCTTGAGCAACGGGAAATGTATCCATGTTATTACCTCAGAGTAAATGCTGCCATGCACACTTTTCCCATGACAATGGCAGTGAGCCTAGGGAAGGAAAGATACTTCAGAAATGACACTTTTATTTATTTATATACTTCAGCAAGTTGTTTTCAATAATTGTTCTCTGTCCTGGGTTTTTAGTTGTTATTGTTGCAAAATTCACTCTCTTCCATCCAAAACTTAATGTCCCTCATGTTTAGATTATGGATTTTTCTGTGTGCTTAATTCAAAAAGAAAAGAAAAGTATGTTGTTGCTGATGATCCACCTCACCCCACCAAGTGACATGACTGCTTCAGCATTTGAGGAGCATGGGTGCACCATCCAATTCCTACACAAAGCATTGGGGGCCATCAAATGGAAAACACAATTATCCCAAGCACAAGGCACAGCACTGAAGTCAAAGCACAGCTTTAGACTGCCTCAATGAGCTCAAAGTCCCAGCAGCATTGAGTAGGAGGGAAAATGGCAAAGAGTTTCCAAAGTTATCTTGTGGATTTATCAAAACTCTCTTCTGTCAGCCCCTCTTGCACCAACCAACATGGTTCAGCTCATTTTTCCAAGGGATGAGGGCTAGAGAGGAAACAAAGAAAGACTGCCCTGCAAGACAAGGATCTGTTATAACAACATTTTTAGTCTTACAAATAAATCAACTAATTAAAAGAAAAAAATTCCCATTGGATTTCATTATCATGACAATAATAACAACAACAAAAATATAAGATTTATTGACCACTCATTATGTTCAAGGCCCTATGCCAGGTATTTTCATATACATTTGAATTCTAAAAGACAAGCATTCTTGTTGTCATTTGACAGAGAAGAAAATAGACCCAGAGAGTTTAAGAAAAGTGCCTAATGTCACAGTGATGATAAATAGCAGAGCAAATACCTGCACACAGTTTGGTATGACTCCAAAGCTTATACTCTTTCCATGTTACCTGACAATTCTATTTTCTCCATCATGTGAAGAATTGTCTCTCATAAAAAAAGCTAATCGTTCCAGTTTAAAAAAAAAGAGTAAGAAAATTATTTGAAGTGGTATTTGTACAATATTTTTTAAATGTAATAGCCAGACGGTAATAGCACTAGCAATCCAGGATGTATTTTATACGGCTATTAATATATGCCTCGAGTGGTCAAAGGCTTTGCCACTCACTTGAGGCAAATAGTAATGGCCAATAAAACTTGCCTTGTCATGTCTTAATACCACATTGTATCATCACACTTGTAATGAAATGCTCTTAAACTTCAGTGTTACCAGAAAGGAAGAAAAAGTGGTAATGAGCTAGCAAAATGAGGAGGAAGTGTGGAAAAGTGGAGAGAGCCCTGAGTTGAGACCTTGGCCTAACTCTCCCATGCACCTCTGTGACCTATAGCACATCTCAAATCTCAGGATGTCAGCATCTCCATCTGTAATCTGTGGTTCATTACGACAAGCCAAGACTTCCTCCAGCTCCCACAGTCTGTGGTTCTTCAGTGAATTCACATTCATTTAACAATAGTTCACTGAAATCAGCTAGGGGCACACCTTTGCTAGAAGCTCAGGACAGCAGTAACCAAGGCAGAAGTCTTTGTCTCTGATGCTGGCCATTAGAGGTGAGTGGATGGCTATGAGTTGAGATATTGCCTTGCTTTAAAACTTTCTCTTCTTATAGGTTGTGAACATTTCCATGCAAATGTGACAAAATCTTGATAACAGTTGCATTTGAGTGATGGGGGAATATTTGGACTATTCTCTCCACTTCTGTAATTTTTGGAATTTTTAATCATAAAAATGTAAGGTGGATAGATGAGAAAAGCTTCAGAGAGACTACTGCTTCTGATAATGACTCACTAGATATGCCAGATAAAACTTTTGATATGATTTGGCTGTTTCCCCACCCAAATCTCATCTTGAATTCCCACGTGTTGTGGGAGGGACCCAGTGGGAGGTAACTGAATCATGGAGGTAGGTCTTTCCCGTGTTGTTTTCATGATAGTGAATAAGTCTCACAAGATCTGATGGTTTTAAAAAGGGGACTTTGCTTGCCCAAGCTCTCTTCTCTTGTCTGCCGCAGGTGAGGCATGCCTTTCACCTTCCACCACGATTGTAAGGCCTCCCCAGCCCTGTGGAACTGTAAACCTTTTTCTTCTGTAAATTGCCCAGTCTCAGGTATGTCTTTATCAGCAGTGTGAAAACAGACTAATACACCTTCCCATTGAAGACAAGTAAAAGAGAGAAAAAGCATTTATTAAATGCTTTAAAACACCTCAAAGCTAAAAAAAAAAGCATCAGGCCAGGATCAAGGGAAGGAAGAAGTCTGGACAAAAGAAGCTGGCATTCTGGGCCTATTTTTCCCCTAACG
Organism: Pan paniscus; assembly: GCF_029289425.2. Lineage (NCBI taxonomy): Eukaryota > Metazoa > Chordata > Mammalia > Primates > Hominidae > Pan > Pan paniscus. Next base: position 150,788,769 of record NC_073249.2, read on the forward strand.
ACATATTGAGGAGCCAAGGAAATAAAGATTTGTGTTTAAGTCCTGCTAAGGATGGGGGAACTGACCAGGTGTATCATTTGTTTTGGACTGGGCTCCTCAAAGAGCTGTGTCCTAGCAGGAAGGGAGAATAGAGAACTAAGAGGCCCTTGCAGAGGACTATGGATCATCTTCAAGCCATCTCAATATCTGAAACTAAAATCAGATGCTTCCAGAATTCTAATGCCCCAAGTGCTTGCAGAAGCAAATGTAAATCCCTTCTGGGGTTGAGAAACCTCAATCTTGACCTCAAATTATATCTGTAAAAAATTGTACGAATATACTGTCTCACACACAATTAAAAATAACCAAGCACATAAGGAGATAAGAAGACATAAACAAAACCAGCAGAAATAACAGAAATAGAAACCCACCCACAAGCCTCCAGAAACTAGAATTATCTGAAACAGACTTTTTGTAAAAAGTCTTCCTATTTATAGAAAGAGAAAATTATAAAGTTGAGAATTTCAACGTACAATGGTATAGCAGGCTAAAAGGTGGCCCCAAAAAAGATATGTCCACATTTTAATCTCTGAGACTTGTGAATATTACCTTATGTAGCAAAGGAGCAAATAATACATTATATGGAAAAAGATGTAACTGAATTAAGGGTGCTGAGAGGAGGACTTACCTTATATTATCAAGATGAACCTTGAATGCAATCACATGTATTCTTATAAGAGACTGGCAGAAGAAATTTTAAGACAGACATAGAGAGGAGAAGGCCATGTGAAATGGAGAGACAGAGAAATAGCTACAAGCAAAGGAAGGCCAACAGCCACTAGAAACTAAAAGAGGCAAGGGGTGGATTCTTCCCTAGAGCCTTTGGAGGGAGTGTGGCTGCTGACACCTTGACCTCCAGCCTCCTGAACAGTGAGAGAATACATTTCTGTTGTCTAGGCTACCCAGTCTCTAGTAATTTGCTACGCCATCCTATGGAACTCATAAAAATGAGAAACTCAGAAACAGAGAGAGTCGAATGAAAATTTTAGGCCTAAAAATACATTAACTAAAATTAATAACTTAATATATGAAGAACAGACACAGCAGAAGCAGGAATTAGAAGCCAGAAGAAAATAACTAGAATAAAGTATAGAAAGACAAAAGGATGGAAAATACAGGATAAGACACTACAGGATACAGTGAGGAGGTATAACACATATGTAACTATAGCCCATGGAAATGGAAGAGACTGAATGGGGAAAAGCAATATTTGACAAGATGAATGATGCCTGAGAATTTTCCAAAACTGAAGAAAGATATCAGGCCTTAGAAGGAGCCAAGACAAAGAATCCAAGAAATCCCAAGCAGGAAATGTAAAAAGAAAACTTCACCCAGGCCAATTACAATAAAACTGCTAAAACCACAAAGAAAAAAAAAACAAAACTAAAAATCAGCATAAGGGTGAAAAAGAAACAAAAATTGGATTTTTATCTAACTTATCAACAGAAATAAAGAAAGCCAGAAGTAAATAAAATATCTTTTAAGTATTGAAAGAACATAACAGATAGCCTAGAATTTTATGCCCAGAGGAAATATCCCTAAGAGTGATAGTAAAATAAAGCACTTCAAACAAAAAACAAAAGAATTTGTTACCAACAGACCTACAATAAAGGAAATAGTGAATGATGTTCTTCAGGCAAAAAGGGAGTGCTCCCAGATGAAAGATAAATAATACCAGAAAATAAAATGAAGAACAAAGAAAAGAATAAATATATGATTAATCAAAATGGATTATGACTGAATAAAGCAATAATAATAATAATGTCTTGGGCATCTGAAAGGTATAGAAGTAAAATACATAACAATGACACAGAAGTCAAGAGAGCGATAAATGCCATTAAAGTGGTCTAAGACCTGAGTCAAGATGCATACTATAATCTCTAGTGTAAGCACCAAAATAATAATAAAAGAATATACAACTCCCAAGGTAATAGACAAATAAAAAGTGGAATGGTTAAAAGCAACAACAACAAATCCTCAATTCAACAGAAGGGAGAAAAAGAGGAGAAACTGGAACAAGGAACAAGCAGGACTAAAAGAAAGATAGCAAATTAATAAAATAATAAATTTCAACCCACTCATGTATTATTACATTAAAAGTAGGAAAACTCAATGCTGCAATTAAAAGACAAATTCTGTCCAACTCAACCATATGCTGTATACAAGAGACACATCTAAAAATAATGCTGTAGAAATGCAGGAGCTAAAAGTATTCAAATAGGCACACACACACACACACAAACACACCAGGCAAATACTAACTGAAAGAAAGCTGGTGTGGTTTTATTAATATCAGATAAAATAGACTGTAAGGCAGAAAGTCTTACTAGGTATATGGAAGATCCTTTGTAATTGAGAAAAAGACAAGTCTACAATCATATTATGGAATTTTAACATATGTCTCTCAGAAACATATAAAACAAAAAAAGACAAAAGAAATCAGTGAGGATGCAGAAAATCTGAAGAACATAAACAGCAAAATTGGCCAAATAAACATACAGAACATTGCACTCAACAAATAGAGGATATACTTTATTTTCAAGCACATAGCAAACACGTATAAAAATATGCCAGATGTTATGAAATCAAACACATCTCAACACATTTCAAGCACTGAAATCATTCAAAGCGTGTTCTTTCCTCACAATGCAATGAAGCCAAAAATCAATAATGAAAAGATGGCTAGAAAATCCCTGGTAGAAGTTAGAAACTGCTCTTAACTGAATGATAATAAAATGATTTCATCTAAAACAGCAAAAACAGTACTTAAGGGGAACCCTATTGTGTAAATACATTACGACAAAATTTGAGAATCTACTAACCACTTCAAGAAATCATTTTTTAAAATCAGTCAATTTAAACAAAAGAAAGTAGAAGAAAGGAAATGGATAAAGAGCAGACGTGACTGAAGTGAAAACAAGCATACAATATAAAAGATCAACATGAGGAAGTGTTGAAAACACTCTTACCACACAGTCTAGCAATCACTCTCCTTGGCATTCACCCAAAGGAGTTGAAAACTTATGTGCATGCAAAAATCTTCATATAGGTGTTTATTCTGTGTTTATGAATACAGAAACTGTACTTATAAGTGCCAAAACTTGGAGCAACCAAGCTGGCCTTCAGTAGGGGAATGGATAAGCAAATTCTGGTACACCTAGAAAATGAAATATTGTTCAGTGCTAAAAAGAAATGAGCTATCAAGCTGTGAAAAGACATGGAGGAAACTTAAATGCATATTAGTAAGTGAAAGAAGCCAATCTGAAAAGGCTACATACTCTATGATTCCAACTATATGACCTTCTGGAAAAGGCAAAACTATAGAGACAGAAAGAAAGGTCAGTGGTTTCCAGGGGTTACGGTAGAAGGGAGGGATGGATAGGCAGGCACAGAGTGTTTTTAGGGCAGTACCACTATTCTGCGTGACACAATGGTGGATATATTTGTCCAAAACTCATAGGATGTACAACACCAAGAGTGAATCCTAGTATAAACTGTGGACTTTGGGTGATAATGATGTGTCAATTTAGGATCATCAATTGTAACAAATATAGTACCCTGATGGGGGATCTTGGTCACGGGGAAGGCTGTGCACGGATGGGGCAAGGGTTATATGGGTTATCTCTGTACCTTCTGCTCAATTTTGTTGTGAATCTAAAACTGGCATTAAAAAAAATGTCCATTAAAAAATTTTAATGCATAATTTTAAAACTTCCCACAAAGGAAAAAAAAAACAGATTCTGATGACTTCCCCAGATAATTCTACCAGAAATTTAAAGAAGAAACAATACTGATCATACTCAAATACCTCCAAACAATAAGAGAACACATTTCCTAACTCACTTTAAGCATAACCTCGATAACCAAAACCTGACATGGACTTTATGAGAACGGAAAATTTCAGGTCTAATTCATTAATGAACATAGAGGCAAAAAGCTTAAACAAATTATTAGCAAACTAAATATAACATCATATAAAAATGTTAATCTATCTTGACCCAATTGGGTTGCTTCCAGAAATGCATGGTTGTTCAACATTTTACAAATATTCATTACATTAACAGAATTAAGCAGAAAATACATATAATAATTTTAATAGATGCAAGATTAGCTTTGATAAAATTCAACATCCATTAATGAATAAAACTTCTTAGCAAAGGAGGAATAGAAGGGAAATTCCTTTAAAATATATCTATAAAAACACTACTGCAAACCTCACACAGTGATAAAATATTGACAACTTTCTCTTTGATATCAACATCGTATTAATTTTTGGAGTCAGTACAATCAGGTAAAAAAAGATATAAAAGATAACACAACTAGAAAAGAAGAAGCAAAAGTGCCATTTTTAGCAAATGATATGATTGTGGATGTAGAAATCCAAAGAATCTACAGATAAAATTAATAAGTCAATATAGCAAGATTGCTGGATATAATTTTCAGTAAATAAAAACTAACTAACTACATGTTTATAAACCAGCTATAAACAAAATTAAATTTAATTTTTTAATTTCCATTGTATCATAAATACTTAACAATACCTCAAAATAAGGGGATATTTCTTTGAAAAATATGAAAAATTTCTACATAAAAACAAAAGAATATTAATGTGAGAATTGAAATGCAATAGTACTTGGAGCTATATAACATATTCCTAGGTTGGAAAACTACAGTGTGACATTGGTATTAAAATGAACAAATAGATCAATGGATCAATAGAATTTAGCAACATATCCAGAAAAAGACTCAAACATGTGAACATTTCGGTGTCTCTGCCAAGCAGTAGCGAAAGCACAGTCTTTTCAATGAAAGATGCCAGGAAAATTGGATACCATATTGGGGTAAAAAATGATGCCCTATTTTACATCATACGGAAAAATAAAATCAAAATAGATTTTAAATCTAAATTTGAAAGGCAAAATAATGTAGTTTCTAGACATTAATATGCTAAAATATTTTCAAGAAATCAAACTAGTGAAAGACTTCTTAAGGAGGGATTTTAACAATCATTAATTATAAAATAAAAAATTAAGAAAATGGGCTGTAGTATAATTGTTTTGTTCATAAAAGACACCAGTAAAGGAATGAAAAGAAAAGCTAAAATGTGGAAGAAGATATTTGCAACAGATATGATTGGAAAATATATATTAATGCATAAAATATATATAAAACACTCCTACCCCCCTAAAAGGTAAAAGACAACCCATTTTTTTAAATGGGGAAAAGACTAATACAGGCAGTTCACACAAGAAGATATTCAAATAGCCAATGAATATCTAAAAGGTGTTCAACCTCATTCTTAATCAAGGAAATGCAAATTAAAACCACAAAGAGATACCACTGCATACCTAACAGAATGGCAAAAGTTTAAACCAATTGTTGTCCAGAAGCAAAAGGAACTTCTGTGATACTTCTGGTGGAAGAGTAATTCGATACACTAATTTTGGAAAACAGGTTGGTAATATCTACCATCAGGAAAAATTGTGAAAGATTTAGAATAGGGAAGAAAAAAAAGCATTGTGATCGTGCAGTCTAATGCACCCTACTGTGTTACTATGCCTTTCTATGTCTTTCTGCTATTCTACAACTATTTAAGTTGCAGAAAACTGATAATGATACAAATTCTTCCCGTCCATAGAAACGCAAGTGAATATGTATGGTGGAAATGCAACAAATTATTGCCATGTGGATAGACCCATTTCACTTTTATTAATAAATTCATTTCCTCATCTCTTATTGCCTACATATACATGGACCTTTCCATTCTCCTTTGAACCAGCTGCTAACATGTACTGGTTCCCTCATTAATTAATGAGTTAAATAACATCATTCACACACATTCATTTTGTATTTGTATGAGAGCAATTATTTTGCTTTTTGTTAAAAAAAAAAAAACAAAACCTTTTTATACTACTAAGGCCAAAGATAACATATATCTTATGCCCCAACAATTCCACTTCTAGGAACACAACCAACAGATATGCATGCACATGTGCCCCAAGAGACAGGTACAGGAATGTTCACAACATCAGTATTTATAGCTAAAAACTGGAAATATCTCAAATATGCATCAATGGCCAAATGGATAGATAAATAGTGGAATATTCCTATAATGAAATATAGCAAGTGAGATGAATGAACTACAGCTATACACCACAACATGGATGAACTTCATAAACATAACGCTGAAAAAAAGAAGCCGTATTAGTCTGTTCTCATGCACTAATAAAGACATACCCAAGACTGGGTAATTTATAAAGGAAAGAGGCTTAATTGACTTACAGTTCAGTATGCCTGGGGAAGCCTCAGGAAATTTACAATCATGGCAGAAGGGGGAGCAAGCATGTCCTTCTTCACATGGCAGCAGCGAAGAGAAGTGCAGAGCAAAGTAGGGGGAAAGCCCCTTATAAAACCACAAGATCTCATGAGAACTCACTCACTATCACGAGAACAGCATGGAGGTAACCACCCCCATGATTTAATCACCTCCCACCAGGTCCCTCCTATGACACATGGGGATTATAGGAACTTCAATTCAAGATAAGATTTGAGTGAGGACACAGCCAAACCATATCAGAAGCCATACATAAAACAATGCTCTGGCTGGGCGCAGTGGTTCACGCCAGTAATCCCAGCACTTTGGGAGGCCAAGGTGGGTGGGTCACCTGAGGTCAGTAGTTCAAGACCAGCCTGGCCAACATGGCGAAACCGTGTCTCCACTAAAAATACAAAAATTAGCCGGGCGTGGTGGCACATGCCTGTAGTCCTAGCTACTTGGGAGGCTGAGACAGGAGAATCGCTTGAACCCGGGAGGCGGAGATTGCAGTGAGCCGAGATCACGCCACTGCGCTCCAGCCTGGGTAACAAAGCGAGACTCCGTCTCAAAAAAAAAAAAAAAAAAAAATGCTCTATGACTTCCTCTACATGAAATTCAAAAGAAACAAAACTAAACTAGAGTGTTTAGAAATGAACACTTAGGGAACAAAACCTCTAGTAAGAACTTCGTTTATTTGCTTTGGAAAGCCAAGACAGCAATCTCCTTTGGGAGAGTGAGAGACGGGAAGGGTTGGAAGTGGGGAGAAGGACTGTTTCTGGGACACCTACGATGTTCTGTCCTCACATTGTTAACGGCAGCAATCATCAATGTATTCACTTCATGATAAATCACTGGGCTATTTAATTGTTTGGTGCACTTTCCTTCATTATTAATTTATTTATAAAATAAAGATATTTTATAAATAAAATTTATAAATATAAAATATATTATATTTCAAAATAAAGAAAATGTCTTAAAAGAAGGGGGCTTTACAGCGTGAAGGACTGAAAAGCCAATTAGAGGCAAAGCCATAGTATTCACTGTATTTACATTAATATTCCAAGTCATTAAAGAAATGGCCTTCAGAGACTTCCAATCCTTCAAAGCAGTAAAACAAATGCAATAAGCTGCTGAAAAGACAGGAAGCCTAACAGTCCCGGCACCAGGATTGTTTTTTTTCTTAAGAGGCTTGCCAGGTTCGCAAACTAAATATTTTCAGCCAGAAGTTTGTGTTTAAGCTCTACCCTTGCCTCTCTGAAAACAGAAAATTCACTCCAAAGAAATTAACACCTGCATCTACCTCATTTCAAGAGAAAATTGTTTCTTTCCATCTCCCCGCAAACTTAATATTCTTCTGCATGCATCAGGAGGCAGTGACAGGCCCTTTGTCATCAGCACAGGTAAACGTTGCCTAGGTAACCAGGCCCGCCACCAGCAGAGCCAGCTCCTGCAATCTCTGCCTGGGCTGGGTTCACCAGGCAGAGGGCACCATCCCCACAGGTGAGGGAATGAAAAGTTTGGAGATTTAACCAATGACTGTCAGCTGTTCATGTTTTCATCCATTATGTCAGAATGTTAAAAGGGCATGTCCGAGGGCCCGGTGGCAAAGGCTGCACACGTTTACAAGACATTCAATTTCATTCAGCCTTGAGGGGAGAAAAGATTGGAGATGGAGGGAGTGGAGATGAGGGAGGACAACTGAGAGGATGGGAAGGAAAGTGTATAAACCCCTCCCACACTCCTTCCCCCAGTCTTTTGACACTCAACACTAGAATACTAACTCCTTCCTTTTCAGGAATGAAAATAATAATAGTATTTATAGAACACTTGCTAAGTGCCAAGCACTTTACAGAAAACATCTCAATCTTCTTCATGATCAGCCCTACAAGTAGGCAGCTTTGCCTTCATTTTCCAGGAGGTAACAGATGCCCAGAGAGGTTAAGTGATATGGGTAAGATCACACTTTGGGAACAGTCTGACCCACTGCCTGGAGAAAACAGTTATCCTCCCCAACCACCCCATCTGCATTCTGGCAGTGAATTAACCAGTCTTTCTAAACATCAACTAATCAACCACAGTCTGCCTAGATCCCTCCAGGTTTGAAATGCTATAATACATAAAGTTGCCATAAATGATATCAAAACAAGTAGAGTACAAATTGTAAATAAAATTGCTTACACTAGAGACAATGTAGCCATATAACAAAGTATAATGTTATACTTTGTATAAACATTATTTATACAAAGTATATCATCTTATTTCATTTTGTTTCTGACAACAACCAGTACAGCAGATATGATTACTATGCCCAGTTTGTCTCTAAGGTCCAAAGAGGTTTGCTGCCTGCCCCCCAGATCCCAGGGGTATATATATCACAGAAAGGACTCTAACTCCATTCATGCCTTTAGAGTCCTCAGCCATTTCATGTATTAATAATGACCACTGAGTGTACATATCGTATCACCTAATAGGTATACATACAGGTGACTGGAAATCACATGGATGTTTATAATCTAGAGAGCAGTACCAAGAGGAAGAAGAAAGAAGGCTAGGTTGGTGAGTGATGTTGAGTGATGGTCAAGTAGCATAAAGCTCAGTGAGTAAGGAACGGTGGGGGGTGGGGGTGAGGAATCTGTTCAGAGATAGAAAGAGCAGGGAGAAGGTATTTAAAGCGAGAATTGATTGCACCCATATACCAAGGGAAGAGAGGAGAAGTCATTTTTAAAGAACATGTCTTCATAGCTTCTGTGGTGGCAAAACCAGAGATGCTCATCTCCCTGCACCTAGTAGGCCACACTTCCATTAGAACAATCTTTGGAAATGTAAATCACATACACGTTTCCTCTACTTAAAATTCTTCCATCACTGGAATCAGTATAAAATTGCCATCAGGAACACAGGTTCTGGAGCCAGCCTTCCCGGTTCACAATCCCGGCTCTGAAACATACTAGTTGTGTGACCTTAGGTAAGTTATTAAAAGTCTCTGTCCCTCAGTTTTCTTCTTTGTAAAATGAGATTAGTAACTAACCCCAAAGGAGTGTTGGAGAATAAGGATATCATGGGACTAAATCGTGCCTAGCACTTGGGAAGCTCTCAATAAATGCTAGCTATTATGATCACCATCCCTAATGCCTTGGGATATATGAATCCACACTCCTTAACTTAGCACAATAGCATTTGGTCCCCACCTACCTTTCTAACACTTCCCCCAGGGCCAAATACTGCAGTTCATCTTGACCGTGATCTCCCTCGCCTCCGTGATTTTGTCCTTACTGTTCCCTCCATAGATGAACACTCTGTCCCTCTTCTCTACGTGGCCAATTCCCCTGACCCTTCTAGACTCCTCCTGACTCTATCAGCTGCTTTCCTCGTGTTCCTGTGGCAGATGCCTCCCTCTGTCAGAACTTCAGTTGCCCTGCAGTGACTGTCAGGGAGGAAAAATAAGTTTTCCCCCAAGCCCCAGAAGTTCTTAGTTGGGATGAACTCCCGTAATAAAAGACAGATTAACAGAAGTAAAACAAACAACTTATGAATGCATACAGTGTACATCACACAGGAGAAATCTCAATGAAAGGTAACCCACAGCAGCAGCTTAGAACTCTGGCTTATGTGGCATCTGGCTTATGTGGCATGTTCAACAAAGAACAATAAAGTTGTCAAGAAAAGACAGGACAAAGAAGTGAGGTTTTGGGTTTCCAAGGATGGGAAACTGTGGGAAGGTAAATATGTAGGAGAAAACTGATGAAGTGAGGTTAGTTTGCAGATTCCTCTGGCGTTGTCTCTCAGCTGATGAGTCTAGAGTTGTCTCCAGTAGAGGAGGATTTCTATCCTGTCTTCAGGCAGAAAATGGGGAGGATAGAGAGAGCTTTTCCCCTGTTTACTGCTTCTTAATTTCCTTCAGCTCAAAAATAATTTTATGTCAAAGAGGCAGATTTGGGGGAGTCATGTTCTGATTCCTTTCGTGACCACACTTGTTTTACTGGCCTCTGAACTTCTCTTCACAGAAAGTTCTCAGAAAATGCTGAGAGATGGAACTTGGGCAGTTTCAGGCTCTAGCCATAGATCATGGAGGAACAGTTTTTGCCAACGTGATGAAAATCCTCCTCTATCTTTCTATATTTTCCTTTACTGCAATCCATGAAAAGTTAAAAAGAAGCTTCTCATAAACAGTCCCTAAAATTCTACGTGGTAATTAAGTGTCCCCAGTCCACAGCACACAGCATTGAGACAGGCAGCGCCAAGGGACTGCCTTCTTTTCATATGTATTCTTTCCTTTCCTTTTTCCATTAAAGCTGTACAAAGCAAACATGTTACAATGTTTCCACTTTATTCCCATTTATTTTTAGACTATGATTTTTCACTATAGCCAGGATATGCAATTCTTGCCATATCTTCAAATCTTTACTACTGCACTCCCACAAACCTAATTAGGAAATTATATGTATCAAACATTCAGTTCAACAAATAAATTCTGAATCTTTAGAATTCAACAGACATGAGTCAAACCACCTGCCTCTGCCTCTAAAGACACGTCCAGAGAAAAAAGATAGAGGACAGTGCTTAAGAACATGAGAATATGGGAAGCAGGAGGACACAATGAAAGAGCACACCCTGGAGGCCAGGCAGTCACTCTGGAGGCCAGGCAGTCACTCTGGAGGCCAGGCAGTCACGCTGGACGCCAGGCAGTCTGGGTTTGAACCTCAACTCTGCTGCTCACCATGGAATGGCCTTGGACAATTTGGCTAGGCAGGACCAACCACATAATTTATGAGGCCCCATGCAAAATAAAAATGCAGGGCCCTTGTTCAAAATTATGAAGTCTTTTACGACAATAATTGCAGAATATTACACCAAGCATGGGGCCCTTCTAAGCATGGGGTCCTGTGTGATCATGCAGGTCACATGCCACGAAGCCATCCCTGCATCTAGCCACTGTCACCTCAGCTTACTTCTCTGTCAAATGGACACAATAATAGCACCCATTTTGAAGGGTTGCTGTGATGATTAGATTAGAAACTCCCATAAAAATTGCTTCTAAAAGCACCTGGTGCTTATCAAAAAATGTCATCTTTTGCCATTATTATTTTTTGAAAGTCAAGTTATGAAACAGAATAGCTACTAAGGCATTCATAGTCAATTATAAGATACTTCTTTACCAAGGGATTAGCCACAAAGTCCTTCAAACAGCAAACTTCCTTATTTAAATCTCAAAGAGTTTACAAAAGACTGATGCCTGTACTACTTTCTAAAAATATGTATTAGGCAAAACAAAGTATCTCTCTAATCAGAGAAATAAACCCAAAAAGATGGGCTTTCAGACAAGATGATCCAAGAGACATTTTTATTTAAGGTCTATAGGAAAGGAGATCTCTTCCTGTGTTTCCACTTGTACCATTCTGGCCTGTCTATAGGACGGTCTTATGACTTGGACAGAGCTGGGGTTAAGAGCACGGAGGTTGACATCAGTCAAAACTGAAGGATCTCCTAACTCTCTGACTTTAAGCAATTAAATTCTCTAAGCCCGCATTTCCTCATAAACAATCCAAACTCACAGCAGGATGAAAAAACAGATTCACAGTGTTGTTATAAGCTTTAACTGACATATACATACAGTTATGAATGGCTCAATGATAGGGATATGTTCTGAGAACCGCATCCGTAAGTGTAGTTGTGTGAGCATCATAGAGTGCACTTACATACACCTAGATGGTATAGCCTACTACATACCTAGGCTACATGGTATAGCCAATTGCTCTTAGGCTACAAACCCATACAGCACATTATTGTGCTATATACTATAGGTATAATAACTGTAACACAATGGTAAGTATCTGTGTATCTAAACATATCTAAACACAGAAAAGATACAGTAAAAATGTGATATTATCATCTTATGGGACCACTGTCATATAGGCAGTCTGCCATTGACTGGACTGAAACATCGTCATGTGGCACATGACTATATGTGGTGCTTAGCTCAAGGTTTGGAGCATAGGATGACTCCATCAATAGCTGCCTTGAGGGCAAAAATATGGAGCCACATTCTAAGTCAGGGAAACAAACAGTAGGTATTAATGCACAATGGGGCAGAAGTCCCTTACTCCTCCCAATTTACATCTTCAGATAACAAGCATTTACTGTTCATCCGCATGAGAAAGAGTCTTAACTCAATGATCTAAGGGCTCAAAAGGTTACATTTAAATTTAGGACTGCTCTGACTAAATGAAAATTTCAACACCTACATTAATAGCTTTATTTGCCAAGAATATTTTGCTTTTATTAGCACTTTCAAACAGACTGATATTCTTGCTTATCTTCATTTTACACGTGACACATTCTCACTGAAGCATGGTCACAACAGAATATGGTCTGGGGCCAGTACAAGATCCTAGCCCAGCTTCTTGATTTCAGAGAACATGTGCCTTAAATATGACACACAAGGAGAGAGATGTCATTGCCATGTTTTAACTTACAGTTTTCTGATAAACATTCGGCCTGTGCAATTGCAAGGCTGTCATAATTGGAACAAGTCATTTCCAAGTACAAAGGGCAATGACCAGTGGCAATGCAGGGACTCTGAGCACTCTAAAAAGACAATAGAAGAATATTCTACTCCTCAGCTCAGTGGCTCCATTACGTTTAGTTTTGTGCTAAAAATGTCTCAAAAGTGTTCCATTACCTACAAGGTCAAGTCCAAACCCCTTAGTCTACCTAATGTCCCACCAGCCCCCGAAGTCCAGACTAAGCTTTAGCCATAAAGTACTTCCCATCATTTTCCACAAATGTCATGTTTCAGATTCAGGGCCTGAAAAGACCCTAGAGTAGCTAGAAAATAATAAGAGGCTGAGTGCCTTGGAGGAGACTGGAAAGGGATCCTGTAGGCCTGTGGAGTCATGATTCAAATATCATAATGTATTCCAAATGAAAAAGGAAGCCACTGACCAGATAAGAAAGGGAATGAGATCATCTTACGTGCATCTTTTAAAATTCCTTCTGGTTGCTGTGCCAAGAACAGATAAAAGAGTGACAAATGAAGAAGAGGAACTTGTGGCAGGGAGAGCAGTAGGTGGGTAGACCAGGAGGCACAGCCATCCGGCCAGTTAGCCTGAAGTTAACGCTCATGCTTATTCATCAAGATTCTGTTCAAGTATCTGCTTATCAGTGAGACTAATTCCACCAGGTCTGACCTGAATTAAGCAAGTGAAATAAATTGTCTTCTTAAGTATAATCTAGTTTAAAAGTTCTTAACATCAAAGAAAACTTCTAAGAACTCCTTGACTTTTAAAAGATAATCAGTTTAATTCAGATCAAAATTATTTCCATAGCCACCTTCCTAAATCATTCTCTCCTCTACAGAGGTAGAAGGCCAGATGGTTAAAAGCAAGGTATTTTGGGTCAGACAGATCTGAATTTTATTCCCTGGCCCCACTAGCACTTACAATGGAGAAACTGTGGCTCAGATAAGTTATTCTTAACTTCTAGGTGTATATAAACACTCTCAGTGCACACCCAGGTGTATGTAAGTGCACTCTAACTTATTCTTACCTCCTCTGAGCCGGTGTCTCCATTTATAAGATGGGGACACATCTACCTCAAAGAGATGCTATAAAGTTTACTCACATAAGGTAAGATGATTAGTTCATCTGCCACATTGTAGGTGCTCAATAAATAATAGCTGCTGAAAGAATAATATTGTCTTTCCAAGGCAGGACTCACAGACAGCTGCTACATAGTGACTCTGAGGGAAGGACCACCTAGCATCCTCCTTAAAGGCAATACTGTCAACTGAATGTCAAGAGTTGACTCTGCCAAAAGGAGCCATAAATCCACAATGTATCGTCTAAATGACCCAAGAGATAATGCTCAAACTTGATTCCCTTCATCAAATGGAAAATTTAACAACCTGTACAACTAATAACTTATTTGCATAAAATGTTTAGTTATGTTGTCATTGACTTGACCCATTTGATACATACAACTCCAAGCTCTGTCATAAACAAGCACACTTATATCTTTAGCATAGTTTAACTTTCAAAGTTCTGTTTGAAATTACCCGTGTGCAATCATTGTAGCAAAATCATCATTGAGACAAATAATTTCCAAATACAAAATACAATGGCCAGAGCCAACCCTAGGACTCTGTTTTAAAATCCTTCAGTGTGGCCGGGTGCGGTGGCTTATGCCTGTAATCCCAGCACTTTGGGAGGCCGAGGCGGGCAGATCACGAGGTCAGGAGATCGAGATCATCCTGGCTAATGCAGTGAAACCCCGACTCTACTAAAAATACAAAAAAAAAAAAAAAAAATTAGCCGGGCATAGTGGCAGATGCCTGTAGTCCCAGCTACTTGGGAAGCTGAGGCAGGAGAATGGTGTGAACCCGGGAGGCAGAGCTTGCAGTGAACTGAGATCGTGCCACTGCACTCCAGCCTGGGTGACAGAGCGAGACTCCATCTCAAAAAAAACAAAATCCTTTAGTGTTTCCCCATTTCTAGAGGATAAAATCTACACTCCTTGACAGAATCTACATGATCCTTATGATCTGACCCAACTGTATTATCTCATCCAGCTCCCAAAGCCAGCTCAATGCCAGCCATCCACAACTTTTCACTGTTTCCCAAAATGTCCTGTTCCTTCATGCCACCGGATCTTTGCACATGCTAATTTTTTTGCCTAAAATTAATTCATTTCATCATTCTTTTGTTGACTGCATTGTGCTAGATGATAGATAAACAGCGATAAGCAAAAAAGTTGTGATCTCTTTAGTTTTTTTTGTGATCCTTTTAGTGTTTTGACTGACAGATCAACAAACGAATAGGCTGCCATGATCTTATTTACTTTTTAAAAGATCACTCTGGCTGTTCTGTGGCCTTATCTAGAGAGATGAGTGATTGAGGAGAGAACAACGAAAGCAAAGAAGGAAAGCTGCCTGGCATTCCCCACCCAGGCAGCACAATGGACTTAGGCTCAACACCAGCTCCACAAGGAAATTAATTCCTCCATGTCTGATTTGACCTAAGCGGGCCTTCCTAAGTTGATCTGATTGGAAATTCTTCAAATACATTTTTTAAAAAGCCTCAAAGGATTTTTAAAGTTCAGTTTATTTCAAGTCAAAATTCAAGTTATATTTTCATTTCCACAAGCTCCTTTTAAGTAGGTTAATTTGTTACTGGAATGGTTTGTAATAGCACTAGTGATTCTCTGCTCTAGGAGACAGACCACCAAAGTGGCAAAGGAAACAAAGTCTGTGGTCATAGGCGCATCTGTTATAGATGCCAGGGTCAAACTGCCTGGATTCAAATCTTACCACTGCCACAGAATAGTTTTGTAACTTTAACCACTAGGTGCCTCAGTT
Organism: Pan paniscus; assembly: GCF_029289425.2. Lineage (NCBI taxonomy): Eukaryota > Metazoa > Chordata > Mammalia > Primates > Hominidae > Pan > Pan paniscus. The sequence goes on from NC_073249.2 coordinate 150,804,476, forward strand.
TCCTTACCTGTAAAATGAGGATTAAGTGAATTAATAAAGGTAAAGTGCTGAGAACAATGCCTAGTCCTTACTGCACATAGTAACTGTTAGCTAATAACAATAACAATTATACAAATAATATGATCCCACAGGTGTTCCACTCACTGGCCACATGACCTCAGACAAAGAACTTAAGTTCTCTCCGAGCCTCAGTTTCCTCAGATAAAATAGATTTCTAATAGGATTGTTAAACATTAAAATAAATCATGTGTATGGATTAAATACAGTGTCTATCATATAGTAAGTGTCCAGAAAATGTTTGCTGATGTTATTGTATCATTAAAGTTATTATTATCATGGGCAAGTTACAAATAGGTTTATCTATGTATGATCTGAGTAATATATTCTAGGAAATGTATTTTACTTCAGCCAAACACCTGGATTCAAAGTATAACCCCTCTTTTACTAGTAGTATGACCTTTGAGAGGTGACTTAGCCTCTCCGAGCCTTCATTTCCTCACCTAGGTGGACGTACCTCATGAGCCTGTGGGGATAAAATGAGATAATCCACAAATATAAAGCCCCAACACAGTACAGGTAAGCACTCAGTAAATGTAAGCTATTGTTACAATTATTATTACTATTCATACACACCCTAAATTGCCCTAGAAAAAAAATTAGATCTTCAGTGAATCTTTTATCTCCATTCTCTCTACCCCTCCTCTTACCCACAGTACTTAGATTCTCTATAAGTGCTTGATAAATAAACTTCCTCTTCACATGTCTCTATTTGCTGAAGATAAGTGGGGAAAAGGTCAAACCCAGATCCCTTTAACCTACATAAATCTGAAATAATGTATAGCGGATTTCAATAGTTCTAACACAGAAATCTAGAGTGGTATATGGGTTGGATGTCCTTTCTTCAAATAAGGTTTTAATATCATGGGTCAAAGATGGGTGAGAGAAAAACAAACCTTAATTTACCCACAAGTTAGAAGTCGCATGCAGAAATCTTGGCTCAAATCAAGCCACAAAACCAGGCTTCTAAGGTTAAGCAGCATGGCAGAATTAAATAAACATCAAACCAGCCGACAAACAGATAATCAGGCAACATAAACCAGGGTAGGAGAGAAAGGTTCTTTTACTCCCAGCCAAAGAATGAGACGAAAAATAAATAAGGCAGCACACATAAAGTGGCAATGGTTCAGGTACTTGCTGGTTCTGGGGAATGAATTTTCTCTTAGAAATAGGAAGAGAGAAAGAATGACCTGGTTGACAAGGTCAGCAATAAAAGAACAAACACAAGTAGTAGTGAAGTCAGCCTCCAGGCCATGGCAAAGGTGTGAGGGATGACATGGTGAGCTGTCATGAACACCATGCCAGTGATTTTATATCAGGCATAGCAATGATTCATATTTCCCAGAGAAGGATTCCTAATGGAATGGCTTATATCCTGGGACTCTGCAAGAGGGTTTCATCTACTTGGTTTTAAGAGTTCACCAAGCTTCCCTTCTCTTGGGCTGATAGTATGGTTCCTTAGACATTCTAGCTAACGATCCCTGCAACACCTGTATTGGAAGGGGCATGAAGGCTGGAGATGAAGAAGGAACATCAGAAAAATAGGCTTCACTATAGATAAAGGCACAGAAATAGAGAGCCAGGAAAAAGCAAAAGGGAAAACTTACAGAGTAATTTCCTTCTTTACACAAATATGAGCCTATAGGAAGAGACTAAATCAGCAGTATCCAGTGCTTTTTATTACTTATAAAAGTCTAAAACAAGGCTATGAATCATCAACACGAAAAAAAACTATCATCTTTCACCAGTCTTCGATTTCCCCATTCCTAATCCTTAAATAATGACTTTTTAAATATGAGACTAACCCAGTAATTAAGATTGTGAACTCTAGCACTAATGCATTAACTTTTGTAACCAAAGCCAGCATAATCTAACTGTGAAAGCTGTTTCCTGCACCCCTAATTCTCCCTGTTAGCCAGCAAAGAAGTGGGGGGTCCAAAGTGTGAGAAAGGATTTGATATGCAATCAGCAGGAACAAAATTCCTTGGTTTAGAAATAATCACAAACTGATTTTTCCAGACACAAGTGGTGCCACCAGTGAGGGGTTAATTTTAGTCCCAGCCCCTAGCTCGTGCAAAGGCAAAAGTTTTTCAATGTGCATAGTGGCCTGAGCCTCATAGCATCAGAAGAAATCTTGAGTTTAATGAAAACAATGAAGGCAGAAATCAAATTATTACAATGCCAAGAAAGTTGACTGGAGTACACTGCACTTAAATTGCTAAATTGATTTAAATTTCTAGTCAATTTCTTTTGGGGAATGCATGGGTTTGAATCCATGCTCTGCAATTTCCATAACTCAACAACTGTTCATTGAGCTGGATGTCATATGGTAGGGTTAATCAAAGTGCGGTTCCCAGATGTGCAGTGCTAGTATCACCTGGTGGCTTGTTAGAGATACAAATTCTTGAGTCACACCCCAGACTGGAAGAATCAGAAACAGTGGTAAGGCCTAGCAAACTCTAGTACAACCGTCCCTTCCAGTGGTCCTGATGTAATTCAAGTTTTCCAGCACTGAGGTCAACATAACTGTTAGGAGTTCAGACTTTGGGTCTGAATTCCAGCCCCACTATGAGACTTTGGGCAGTCACTTGGCCTCTCTAAGCTTCAGTCTCCTCTTCCACATACCGTATTTAGCTCTATGCTCAGTAAATATCCCCACCATTCAGAGTGTGAGGCATGAGGCCTGGTGCTGGCCAGACATGAAAGAACCACACTGCTCTTCACTGTGGTTCTTAAAGTCCACTGAAAGAACTCAACAGCCTAGCACAAGGGTTGGCAAACTTTACCTGTAAAGAGATGGGTAGTAAATATTTTGGGCCTTATAGGCCATACAATACCCATCTCAACTTCTCAAATCTGCCTTTGTGCCATGAAAGCAGATATGGTGAATAAGCATGGCTGTGTTTCAATAAAACTTTATTTATGGGCAAAACATTTGAATTTCATATCATTTTCACCTGTCAACTCTTATTCTTCTTTTGATTTCTTTTTCAACCATTTAAAAACACAAAAGCCATTCTTACTCAGGAGCTGCATATAAATAGGCAGCAAGCCGGGCTTGTTCTAGAGGAGGTAGTTTGCTGACCCTAGTCTAGCACTCTCATGCTGGTAAAGTTGTCAAGCCAGAGTTTTGTCATCTGTCAAATGAAACCAATCCTGCCCATGCTGAAGGTTGTTGTGAGACAATAAATATCTATAAACTACCTAGTAGGCTGCCTGACATGCAGAAAGCCCTCAGAAAATGACAGCTACTGTCATTATTATAACGAAATGTTCATCTCATGAAAAAAATGCTAACACTGGATGGTCTAGGACAACGAGTTGGAGCAGGGCAGGAATACAATGCAAATGTGTAGGCAAAACAGAGATTCAGGTTTACAAACAGATTTTCTCTAAGCACCATTGGCCATATGTCTATTAGCATGTCGCTGAATTTATGCACACAGAAATAAGCAGTAAAAAATAAGCAAACCGAACAAAGAAACTGCAATCACCTTGCTCTCTGGACTTAAAAGAAGACATGTGGTCTGTTCTGGACATTTAAATTGCTCCCATATGTGTAATACCCTCCTGGAGCAATGAAACAACTCAAATAAAAGTGCATCAAGTCTGTGTCTGCCCTCGAAGCCTCCAGGAGTTCACACTACCACACTGAGACCAAAGAGCCAACTCACACATACCACAAAGCAGCACTCCCTTGGGAAAACTCACAGCTGCACAACATCTGGGGTAAAATTAGGCTCAGGATATGGTGAAACCCAGGACTGCATTTTCAGATACAATTTCAAGGGCTCATCAAAGGCTCACATGTGTCCCTGAGTCAGGCACTCATTACTTGCTCATCAGTCGCCAGCCTTTGGCTGCCAGGAGCCCAGCCAACAGGTGTGTCCTCCCCATCTGAACCTGACCCGGCGGCCAATCCTTTCTGCAGCCCCTTACGCTACTCTCATTGTCTCTGAGTCTAGTGGTCTCTTCTGATAGTGAAGATGAATACCTGAAGGAGCATGCTGTCCAATACAGTAGCCACTAGCCACATGTGGCTTTTGAGCATTGAAACATGGCTGGCATAACCAACAAACCACATTTTTAAAATTTCATTTCATTTTAATTAATTTACCTTTAAAAAATAATGTTCCATTCAGCTATTGGAAAAGGTCTAAGCACAATTCAACTTAGACGAGTGAACCTACTTTTTTACTTTAAATTAGTAAAATCAAAATACAAATCAAATATTTCTGATGAAAAATTTAGAATTCAAACTGAGAGATGCTATAAGTGTAAAACGTACACCGAGTTTTAAGAACTGTTTGTAAAAAAAAAGATATAAATATCTCATTAATTTTTATATTGAGTACATTTTGAAATGAAAGTATTTTGGATATACCAAGTTAAATAAAACACATTATTAAATTCTACATGTTTCTTTTTTGCTTTTTTAAAATAATGGCTCTTAGGAAATGTACAATTGCATAAAAAGCCTACATTATATTTCTGCTGGACAGCACTGCTACAGACCATGAAATAAGGGTATTATTGTTTTATTCATATTAATCACAAAGCCAGAATGGGACTCAGAGTCGGTCTAGCTCTGACCTCTGCACCCCACAGTCTTCTTACTGCCCACACCCTAGAGAGCAGTTCTCGTGTCTCTTCTCTGGTACCACTTTCTCTGATAAGGCAAACGCTTCACAAAGAGAGACTTTCACTTCTCTTTCTTTCGAGTCCAGCCCATTGTCATGGCCAGCCACGCAGCAAACAGCACCAGGAATCACAGCCCTGCTCACCGCAAGTGCATATCCCACTAGTCCCAAGGAGAAGGATCAACTCACGACAGTCATTTGCTCATTCTAGTTCTCAAAATCTAAGATGAGTATTGCAACCAGGTTTTAATCCCAGATCAGGACTCATTTCCAACCCAGAACATACACATTTTACTTCCAATTCCCTTGTGATCATGATCTTCTCAGAGCAAGACGCAAATCGTTTTCATAGCTGACCAAAGAAGTTTTTACTTCGTGTCTAGTAAACGCACAGCCAATAAATTCACTAAGAAACCAAATAGCCTTTGAAATCAGAGAGAAGTCCCTTCCAGAAAAGGATTTTACGTGCGATAGTTTTCAAATCTGAGTAAATATTAAGATAAGATTGAAGGAATGTGCATGTATATTTATATTTACTATGTGTGCACAGAGACACACACCTTTTAAAAAAAAAACCAAAAAACACGAAAACGACCCAAGTATCCTCTTTTTCTGGCCTCCGACAAATCTGTTTAGGAGTTAATTCTCCCTCACTCTCTCAAGTACCAGATGTTGTTGGCCCCCACCCCTCCACATCACACAGGAAATGAAAGACAGGCCTGGAGATATGGAGTGTGGGGTAAGGGGCTTCTCAAAGAATGTCACCTACCCTAGGGCTGCTGTTTATTAAAGTCTCTTAATATCCCAGGCCAAGGTCTCTGACTTAGTGACTTTAAATCAGTTTACAATCAGAACCAGAGCCTAGTCTCAATTTTTGAATTGAGAGAAACAGCAATAGAGAAAGCGCAGATAATCCCTTCACCTCATTTGAACCTTTTCCTAGGCCCACTCTCCTGCTGACAAACCTTTACAGAGCTGCTAACAAGGAGAGAAATTAACAAATTTGGGGTTTAGCACCCCCTTTTTTCTCTGCTCAGGTGAAGGCGCTAATTGGCAGTAAAAGGCATAAAAAGTGTACATCAGAATGGCTGGAGGCGAATGGGGTCTGGATAATCCATAAACTGAATAATGAGCCTTTTAATAACCAGGAGCTAACTGCAGCTTTTGGTAATGGGATCCAGGTAGCACTTGTAAATCTACTCCCTCCAATTAGAAAAATGCCTTCCTCCACTGTTCCCTAAAGCCAGGAAACAGAAAAGAACCTCATTCAACTCCCAGCCCTCAGGCATAAGTGTGTGTTAAATTCTCACCAACAGAAATTTTTCTCCTGGGGAGAAGAAGCTTTCATAACTTCGCTCAGTCGTTTACTAGAAAGCTTAATAGGCTTCCTCTGTTTTCCTCAGACCTAAACCCCTTCTTTCTCCCACTAGTCCTTCAACAAAGGTTTCCTCGATTCCAGCTATTATCAGTACTAATAATACTAATAACGTTTTTTGCCATTTCCACTTCATGCCTATGCAGTGCACTCTGCTTTGCAAAGTGCATTCACAAGCATTATCTCTTTTGTTCTCCAACACCACCCAAGGGACAGATCTATGTTGGGGAGCCTGAAATGTATACGATTTGTGGGATTCCTTGATAAAATGAATATAAAATTATAAATACCAAAATGCTAGTGTCTCTTCCCAGAACCTTGGAAGGGCCCTGAAGCTTGCGTTCAGCGTAAATCCAACTCTCCCTCACTCCCACCCCCAAAAAGGACACACAGGTTCACATAACTTGCCCAGGGTCAAAGATCTATTCAGAATTAAACAGAATTAAAGCCTTCTTATCTCCTCAGTCTTTGCAGCCCCTCTAGTTCCTCTAGTTCTTCTGTCACAAAGGAAACTTAAAGGAACAAATAAAAACGACACAGCTAAAAGTGGTCCCCATCAGGCCACCAGATTAGGAAGTTGTCTAGACTGGATATTGCCTGGGGTAGAAGATGGTGAAATAAATTCAGAATCCCTATAAATATTTACTAAATTGGCACTGAAGGTAAAAGACAAGCTCTATAGCTTGTCCAACCCGCAGCCCAGGACAGCTTCGAATGCGGCCCAACACAAATTTGTAAACATTCTTAAAACATTATGAGATTTCTTTTGCGATTTGCTTTTTTTTTTTTTTTTTTTAGCTCACCAGCTGTCATTCGTGTTAGTGTATTTTATGTGTGGCCCAGGCAATTCTTCTTCCAATGTGGCCCAAGGAAGCCAAAAGTTTGAACACCCCTGCTTTATAACCACACGAAGTCAGGGCGAACCCCACCTCCATCACTTACTGACCATAGGACATCGGACAATTTACTTAGGTTTTCTGAACTTCAGTGTCTTCATTTGTAATAAAAGTTTACTTAGCACAGAAGCCAGCCTGAGCACTCTGGCTGTTCAATAAATGGCACCTATTGTTGCTGTTGTTATCAGTCCATCCAAAGAGCACTACTTTTACCCAAGCCACTCGTTCCCCAGTGTGCTGATATACGTAGCAAAAGCATCTGCTCAGTCACTGTAAGACTGGAAATTAGGCCAGGCAGCTGCTGAGAATTCAGCATTTCCTGGGCAGCAATAAGAAATGTCATAGCAGATTTATTAAATGAAGTGACTTGTCTACTTGCCAGGGTTATCCTACGGTTTCAGATTTATCATCTGTGTACCTGTGAAGTCCCTGTGGCTTTCCAGTCTCAGTGAAGCCATACTGTTTTCAAATGCTTGGAGACCTCATCGTTTGAGAACCACACAATTGTTTGGTTGTGGGTGTTTGGTTTTTGATTGTTTTTTTTTTTTTTTTTGGTTTATCTGTTTCTGTGAATCTGGGGAACCAAAATGATCATGACAAAAGTTAAACCATGCCTACACTTCCCTTTTTCCCTCCTTCTAGTCCAGTTCTCTCATCTCCCCATCCCCCCAACCCCAGATCTTAAATTGGCCCCAAATTTTATATGAGGAATGGTAACAGACCTACCTACAAGAAACATACTAAGAAAAAATTTAAGGAGCAAACTAATCGACAAGCTCTAATCTGCCTGCTGTACATTAGAGTAAAAAATCCATGCCACATCCTTGAAATGCTCAGCTGTTTTCAGAAGACAGGTTGGACCTGTGTCTATAACTGACATAAAAAAAAATTAATAACACCACTCATACATTCGGCAAACACTTAAGGATCACCTACCGAGAGCCAAGCTAGTTCTTAGAAATACCAAGTTGAATAAAACAAAGCCTTTTCTGCCTTTTACATTCAGTTAAGTAACCGTCAACACCCCACCCATATACTCCCATACCATGAAGTGTAATTTTCAAACTACTCGCATACTTTTAATTACTAGTTTAATTATTTGCCTTCTCACTGAGTCTATAATCTCACTTAGGGTAAGAACAGAACTCAATTACAGATGCTCAGTAAACACTGGAAGGCCGCGGCTCCCTAACATTTGATAGTCAAAGAAGAGCTGGGCATGAAAGCAGTTTATTGACAGTACATGGTAATACCTGCTACTACAGGGACAAGAACTAAGACCACAGGAGCACAGAGGAAGCCTGCTGAGGCAGGGGATGGCCTGACCACAGATGTGACTCTAAAGTGGGAGTTGAACAAGGCAGGGGGAGTAAGGATGGAAAGTAAGGGGCAGAGTTGAGAGGTTGTCCTGAGACAGAACTGATGCACTGTGGAGAAGGATTAGATCTGGGGCAGGGGGAGGAAGAGGAAATGAGAAGACGCCAAGTTCCTAACTTGGTATCATCATTCATCTAATTACCTATCAATCAAGATAAATATATGAGGACAGGTCACTGGAGAGAAGGTAATTGTGGCTTAGTCATGCATCTATCGTATCAGCTAACTGCTTCATGTTCATAAGCCTCATCAACCTGGCAAAACCATAATCTTCTCGAAGGCAGAAATGATTCTCAAGGATCTTGTGTCTACATGTCCACTCAATGTCCACTTCCAATATAAAAGTTAATACAATTCACCTATATTTTTTAAAAATGAAAGTGTACAAGACACTGTGCTGAAAATGTACCTGCTGACCAAAGGTAGAAATCATAAAAGAAAATATGGATAGGTTTTCTTGCATAAAATTTTAAAGTATCTATAATTTATAAAAGAAGAAAGACAAATGACTAATACAAATTTAAAAGCTTAACTTCACTAATGATCAAATAAATACAAATTAAAGCAAAGAGTTTTCCTGTCTATCAAATTTGAGAGACTTTTTAAACAACCCCACGAGATCTTCCCTGTAATCTGTCTCCTGGAGCTGCTGAAAACAGAGAATCTGACAAGGGCTCTGGGGACCAAGAAGACATCAGAGCTGCTTAATGAAAAGAGACTGGTCCTAGGCCAGGCACGATGGCTCATGCCTGTAATCCCAGCACTTTGGGAGGCCAAGGCACACAGATCACTTGAGGCCAGGAGTTCAATACCAGCCTGGCCAACATGGTGAAACCCCGTCTCTACTAAAAATACAAAAAATTAGCCAGGCATAGGGGTGCATACCTGTAGTCCCAGCTATTTGGGAGGCTGAGGCACAAGAATTGCTTGAATCCAGGAGGCAGAGGTTGCAGCGAACCAAGATCACGCCACTGCACTCCAGCCTGGGCAACAGAGTGAGACTCTGTCTCAAAAAAAAAAATAATAATAAAGAGACTGGTCCTTGAGTTGATTCTTTATTCAATGGTAGAGCTACACAGGAGAGCTGCCTAACCAGGAGCGTGGCAAGAAATGAACCTGCTAAGATTCAGAGTTTCTTTTTTCCCCCTGCAATATAACTAATATACAGATTATCTCATTTAACCTTTAGAATAACCCACTGAGGAATGCATGATGATTCCCATTTTGGAAACTGAGGTAGTGAAATCAAGAAACTTGCTATGGCTCTATAATTAATAAGGAGTAGAGCCATAATTAAAACTCACATATTTCTGGCTTTAAAGTCCAGGCAATGTGAAGTCTGAATTCCTAAATTAAATGATTATGAGGTGATCATCGTTCTGTTATGAGAATTAGCCCTATGCATTGTCAGAATGGGCCCTCAGCATGCACAGCACCTTGAGGGGATAGTTCCATATCCCCTAAAAGACCAAAATTAGCTGCCACAGCATGGGAGTCTCTTCTTAGTGAGGGTCACTATTGTGTAGGCAATAATGATACTTTAATCAATATCTCTCTATCTCAGTTTTCTCATTTGTAAAAATGGATAGCAAAATCTACTGCAAAATTTGTTGAGAAGATTAAAGTCTTAGCCCACAGAACAAAGTTGGCACTGCCTCAAAACTTATCTTTCTAAAACACGAGCTCCGTCATAGTAAATCCTATTTAGTCTTCAAAACACAACTCCAATATCATCAGTGGGAAGCCTGTCTGAACTACCCAATGACAGGGGTAATTGCTCTCTCCTTCCATGCTTCTATTATGCCCTCCACGGACCTATGTAGTTTTATTCTTCACATTGTAACCTAAGCACTCATTTACTTTTCTATCATCCTTACTAAACCATAAGCCATTTGAGAATGGGGTCAATGGTTTATGCATCTTGTGATGTAAAAGGAATCAGAACAGGCTACCCCAAAATATATCACTTTGGCATATTGATTATTTTGAGCTAAAGGCAATTGAGAAAAAGCAGATACAGGAAGGGCTTTCTGACCTCCCCATTTCTACCTAAAAGCAAGGCATAAAATTTCCCATGAGAAATGTCCCTTCCCTGTGCCAGGAAGAGGAGAACATTCTTATGATCAAAGATGGAGAGTCAACACCAAAATAAATCTCTACTAAAAACACTCACCTATTTTCCATTAGTTTTCCCCATACATTTCCCACTTTCTCACAATCGACTGCCCCAGCCCAAACCCCCTTTTTCCTTTGTCTTGTCACATTTCCACAATTTATCCTTCTCTATTAAAATGCTTTATAAACTCTCAGGCCTCTCCCCTTCTTCGGGTCTTTATTTCTTATATAGGAAGCCCTCTGTGGTACACATAAAAACATTAACATCAAGTAAAATGTGTATGTTTTTCCTCTGTTAATATGCCTTTTGTCAGTTTAGCTATCAGGACCAGGCACAGAAACTAAGAGGGCAGAGGAAAATCTTTCCTTTTCTGCATATGCCAACACCAAGTCCAGGGTCAGCAAATGGCAGAAAATGTTTCATTAAAAAAAAAAAGTCCATAGTTTTATCCTCATAAAAACCCTGTAACGCAATGGTTATGATTCTATGAACACTTCAACATGGGAAAACTGAGGCTCCAGGTTGCAGCGGCTGTCTAAAATCATATGCAAGAAGCCAAGCTTGCACTGAACTCAGGTCTCTGGACTGAAACCTGTATTCTGCACTGCTCCATTTGTAGCTTTTCAAAGACAACAAAGAAAAAAGACCCCGCCCAGACTGTCTAGACCATGACCAGAGAAGGGGATTGCTCAAAGGCGCTCAAAGGTGGTCGGAACTGAATGGTATTAGGCCATCTTAAAAGTCATCACCTGGGAAAGTAGTGGAACAGCAGTAAAGTATATGGAAGGTTGACATATCTGGGTCTAGATCCAGGATCACTCTGTCATTAACCCTGTGTGGCCTTGGGCAAATCTCTTAAACTAGGGAGCCTCAACTTTCTCATCTGTAAAATGGGGTTTAAAACAATGATACTTATCTTTCAGGGTTTTATGTAAAGATTAAAGAATAAAAAACATTTTGTATTTTATAAAAAATAATAGTTATAAGAAACAGACTGAGGATATAGTAAGGATCAACCAAACTGCACTTATTATTATATGTTAGAGGAAAAAATGGCACATATTAAATGCCTGTGCCACAAAGTATTTTTCATACCCTATCTTATTTCATTCCCACAGCAACCTTGTGAAGCAGGTGCCACTAGTTTGATCTTATATTGAAGAAACTAAGGCCCAGAGACATTTAAGTAACTTGTCCAACATCACAGAGGTAGCAGTGGGCAGAGCCAGCATATCTTTCTGAGTCTAAAGCCCACATTAGTTTCAGTGGAGGGAAGATAAGGTGGACAGATATGTCCCAAATGTCTGAGAGCAGTGTGAAGTGCTAGAAGAGAAAGATTGGACCAGATTCATGTGTAGTTTGGGATGTGCATTAAAGATGTTTACCACATGTATAGGACAAGGCAGGGGAGAAACCAAAACAGAAAAAGATGGCCAGCAATAAATATCATGCTCCTCAATGTCCCTTTCAGCAAATAACACAATGAATAGTAAAGATGACTCATATTCATATTTCAGTCCTTGTGCTAAGAGCCTCCAGGTCAAATACCCCATATTGTAATACTGATGTATTATTTCCTCATGTCCTGGAAAATGTTCTGAAACAAAAAGAGGAAGTTCAGAAAGCTCACAGGAAACTTCTGATCTCCTTTACGCAAAGAAGGGGAAACAACTTCTACGAGGTTAGTCTCTTATTTTCATCATTGACACCAGGCACGTTAGAAGACGATTCAGGTAACCAGAACACAGTAGATGACTTCATATCATCTTATAGAGAAATAAATGCTACTTCACAATAACACAACAACAACGAATTGTTTCCTGGTATTTTCCTTCGTCACACAGTTCCCCCAGGCTTGGACAACTAGGTCTCTGCATTCTCCAGTCAAGGCCCAGGAAACTTTCATGCTGCGCATGTTTTTGATTCATGCATCCAGGTTATGTTCTTGTAGAAAGGTAGTGCAAAAAAAAACGAGGGCAGGGGAGACCTCTACCAGTGAGATGGAAAGTTCTTTTTAAGTGAGGCCCTCACACCAAGTTCTCCCACCTGAGGCCACAAGTCTGTGAACCCAGAAAGACGCTCAGGTGAGGCTAAGAATCCGGTCTTGGAGAAAGAAAACTCAACAAAGAAGGGATGGCTGAGTGCACTCTGGCAGAGCATAAAATCATTTTGTCTATTCAAATTTATGAGCATAAAGAGAGTGAGAGGTTCTCTACTAACATATACATCCTCGTGTGAACTTTTCCAAAGTAGAGCTAAGGGCAAACAGAGCTAGCAGATCTCATAGAAAACTCATTCCTAAGGGACTACCTGTAAACTCAGAAGTTTCTGTCTTCACATGATCAAATGCACAGTAGAGCCCACCTCCGCTCACTCTTCCCTCCATTTAAAGCGCTATGCCCCTCACCACCAGCAACTCACGCCTAGCCACTCCACCCCTCCCCGTGGCCCCTGAAAGGCCTCAGGCTCCACAGAGCCGCGGGACCCGCGGGAACACCCCTCCTCTCCCTACCATCCCCATTATTCGGCACACAGCCCTGCTCTCCCCTGGAGCCAACAGTCTGCAGCTCCTTCAATGCAGGCGCGAGCAGGAGGCAGGAATGGTGGGAAAAGAAGCTGTGCCAGCTGCATGTTTCAGAATCTCCCTCCATATGCATTTGCCAAAGGAACAAAAAGAAAATCAATGCCAGGAAAAGACAACTGAGATGAGGATGCGGTGGGACCGCGGCTGACTCCGTGCCTCTGAGCAGCAAGGGGCTGGCCAACCACGCGTCCGAGCCACAGATCCAAGTCGTTACCTTCAGGATGCAGGCCATGGCGCTCCGCCGGCCCTCCTGCCACCGAGCAGCGGGCGCGCCTGGGTCAGGGGCAGTCCTGGGGGCAGGCTGGAGGCTGGTACCACGGCAGGACCTCTCCAGCCCACATTCCCGCAGATCCAAATAAGGGGACCGCGGTGTAAGCTGCGCCGCCACAGACCCCGCCCCCCGAGCCGCGGCCCCGCCCCCGTCCCCATCCACTGGCCCGCGGCCCGCGCGGCCCCGCCCCCGGGTCACGTGCCGTCCCGGGCGCCGGCGCCGGCGGCTCCTCAGTGCCTGCTACTTCTTTCTCTTGTTTTCTTCTGTGAACTTTTCACGGCTCGACGTGCGCAGAGTGCGCTCTGCAGCAGGCGGGGACCTGGGTCCCGCGGGGGGCAGAGTACGGCCTTTTCTTCTCGGTTCCGTCTCCTCTCACACATCAGAGAACTCCTTTTTACAGACGTTTCACACTTTGTCAAAGTTGAGTGGGTTTGGCATCGCCCTTCTGGAGACTTTGGGCACATCAAAGGGCTTTTCAAAAGTAGCAACGAAGTTCTCCCTGGGCTGTTCAAGGATTGAGCCTTCACTCTGTGATGGGCTTATCTAAAATTAATAATTTACCACTAATAAGTGAGCACAAATATCAACGAAAGAAAGACGTCATGAACCTTACACTCTGTATGGTATATTTTGTATGTGTGTACATATTTTACATATACATATATGTGTGGATAATATATAGATTATTGCCTTTTCCTGGTACAAGCTTGTTTATGAAATTGTATATGCATGATATACAGTATACAGATACAGGATGCACACATGTGTATATTGTATTATATATGTACATGTTGATTGTACAGTATATGTTTATAAACTGTGTATGTGTACATGATAGGACTTTGCTCTTCCCTGCTCCAAGCAAGAGCCGGCTAAGAGAAGCAGTTATTTCTACAAGGAGAGTAAACGCATTGCAGAAGGGAGAGAGCATTCCGTGTACACACACAGATTTTTACCACTTGGTCTGTCAGAACAATTTTAAAAGCGGCTCCCAAATATTTACCCAAAAGAAGTTTCACTTGCTAGAAGCTCCGTCTAGTTTGCCTCCATGGAATCAGGAAAAGCACTGTGGGCTGGTGGTGTCATGAGATTGGCTCACAAACCACAAGGCAGAATCCAGGCTTTCAAGGAATTTGGTATTTTCTTGATGAGAACATGCAGAATTCTTAGAGAGCAGGAGTAACCACAGGAAGGAGGTTGCAGAAGCTGAGCCTGTGGATGAACTGCCTGTCCCATGGGAAGCTCCTGTCTTCAGTCTCCCTGGAATACCACACCCTGCTCTTCGACTTCTTCTTCCCGCCCCTCCCTCCTCTGCCTTACAGATCCGGTGTGTTTTTAGTAAGAATTCCTTGTTCGGGACTATATACTTTAAACCGCTGCTTTAGCTCATGGTCCTTCATAGGCCAGGAAAATTCAGTATTTCATTCATTCACTCATCCCTTGATTGATTCCACAAACTTTTTTATTGAGCCACTACTAAATGGAAGAATAAACTTTATTCACCTTCCACTAAGTGGAGGAAAAATCTTTATTGAAGACCTTTCAGGGATAGGAGAATGACTTTCAGAATATCTAACATCAAGGTGGGCTCACAGTTAAGTGAGAAAGACAAGAATAAGAGATACATGATACTATAACATGGAAAGGGCCTTAGCCAAATTGGAAGCAAAGATCTCAGGAAGGAGAAAGAGAAACACCTGACCGTCTCCCAGCCCGACACCCGTAAAGGGTCTGTGCTGAGGAATATTAGTAAAAAAGGAAGGCCTCTTGCGGTTGAGATAAGAGGAAGGCCTCCGTCTCCTGCATGTCCCTGGCAGAACAGCACAGCAAAGGGGCGAGGGTGGGCAGAGCACATCGTTCTCTCTAGAAAGTCTGTACATCTGGAAAGAGAAACAGCAGGCCCTAGTGAACAGCCCTGCTAAGTACTTCCCTGCTGGGTGTCCTTGATCAAGTTTCTTAACCTCTCTTTAATCCTTACCTTATCTAATAGTATCTATCCTCAAGAGAATTAAATGAGATAATAATGTTTGCAAATTGCATTTACCTCAATTTCTGGCACTATGGGCACTTTTTATATGATAGCTCTTTATGTAAAGAAGAAAATCTTCCGCTAAAGATAGATTTGTGGGAGAAGATGAATAGGATAATTGCCATCAGCCTTGGGTGTCTCAGGAGGATGAACACCAACGGAGCAAACTTTTAACATGTTATGACTTGGGTGTGCTGTGATGAGGCCTTTACTAATTCCCTCAATCTACTTGGGTATGGCTTTCTCAATTACATTTCTATCCACCCATGTCCATACTTCCCAAGGTGTTATTTTTTTATTAACATCCAAAAGTTATGTCGAACAGCTAGAAATAAAGGCACATTTATAACAATCTAAAAACAAACTCAAGTTCTAGAATAAATCTGGACTGGAAGATTTACAAAACAGTATTAACAATCACTGTTTTAGATGGACCACTCGATGTCTGGGGGTGGGGGGGAAGCTTTTGGATGGAAATAAAACCAGGTTTTGAACCTACCAGGGAATGGAGATAGCCAGATTTCTTGGGGCTGGGAGGATAGGAGTGTGTTGCCAGGATTTTTTTGTTTTAAAACTGGCCAAACTACAGGAACAGCTTAGTCAAATCCATAGGTGTAGCATAATTTTCCAGCTCTAACATTATGTGACTTAAAGCCAAGAGTTTCTATTTCCAAAAATAATAATAACAAAATGGAAGCATCCTGCAATTAAATAAAGTATCTCATTTGATCCTCACAACATCCACATGGATGTTATCATCCCCAGCTGGTAACTAGGGGAACAGGGGTTTGAATCTAGGGACTTGTGGGTTTGCCATCTTAACTGGTACATTCAGCTGTCCAGTATGTTAGAAGCCCAATCTCTGTCATTTGTCACTCTTCACATTTCATCTGTTGTCTTAGTGTAGCCATAGGAAAACTTAGGGTAAGTATGAATCCTCCCTGGGATACAGACTAGGATACAAAAGCTAGGGTAAATATGTGAGTATGCAGAGGATAGGTACACTCTATCAATCTGAGTGTACCGGATACATACACTCACCCTGTATTTTTCAACCCTCAGCCCTTGGGTCATACCTTAACAAAGACCCAGCACTTCTCCTCACTCTCACCAACCAAGCTGTTACCACCTTCTGTGCATGAGAATGACTTCCAATCAAAGATTCTCACTGCTGCATCTCACCTACTATGTGGGGGTGCCACAGAGCAGCCTGCCAGCCTTTGCTTCCTTTCATGGAGAGATCCTTGGACCTGGCCCTTTCACTACATCAGCCTCCCTAGCGCTCTTCTTGGCTCCAACTGGTCCACCTTCCCTCTCCTCAGAGGACTTTCACTAGTGAGATTTCACCATGCCTTAAGGTGGAGACTTCATGAGTTATGACAAGTCATGGGTGAAAATTTGCTATTTAAATTCAGTTTTGCCTCATTGTAAACAGCCCCATTACCCAATAATTCTCAGAGTTATAACATACAGTTAGTTCCCTGATAGAAATAGAATTAACATGCTGACTCTCATAACTTTTCCAATTTCAGCCTGCACACATATTAATTTAATATATTTATATGCAACACAGAGTCATTTATTAAGATTTTAATTGGATCTCAATTTTTCCAATCTAAAGATTTTAAATGAATTCCAGATATCATAAAACTCTTTGTCATCCACTACATAAATTATGCCTCCATAGGAGACTGTGACTGGAAGATCCATTAGAAAATGTTATGGGAAAGTCATTTTTTTTAACATTCTGAGCCAGGATAGGAAATGATCTTCTTTTTCTAGAAATCATTGCACTGTTATAATTGTGACCTAGGAAATTTTTCATATCCTAAAGCAGGCGTCTAGGTGTCCAGGTCCACACGTGTGTCTGTAGCTACGTTTAACTGCATCTTGGCTATGCCCTTTTAGGTAGCTGTTTATGAGAATACACTGACATATGGGGTTAAGCTTCATTTCTCTCCTTTTCGATAGTAGGACATTCCAAAATGTCATCCAGTTTGCATTCCCAAGACTTGAGCTTACTGCTATTTCAAACCTTTGCACAGTTCTAATCCAGAATTCGTCATCATCCCTGACTATACTGATACTTATCTGGGATGAACTCCAAGACAAGTTACGCATGATTTAAAATTGCATTTTTAAAATATTATATGTTTTCCCATTCAGTAACGTTCTCCCTTAACTTCATCTCAGCTCTACCTTTCCCTATTGGAAGTTTCCATTTTCTTTCAAATGAACCAATAAAAAAAAGCTGTTTTTAATTTTTAAAAAATCCAAAACTAATGTTGTTTACCTACTTTTCATTACCTAGAAGAATGTAGTTTTTAGCCTGATTTGTTTTTCTTAAAGAGTTTTCCTCTAAGTTTTTTTTTTAAAAAAAACACATAATCAATTAAAAGTAAATATGGACTGGGCACTGTGTCTCACGTCTATAATCCCAGAACTTTGGGAGGCCCAGGCAGGCATATCACCTGAGGTCAGGAGTTCAAGACCAGCCTGGCCAACATGGTGAAGCCCCGTCTCTACTAAAAATATAAAAATTAGCCGGGTGTGGTGGCGCACACCTGTAGTCTCAGCTACTTGGGAGGCTGAGGCAAGAGAATTGCTTGAACCTGGGAGGCAGAGATTGCAGTAAGCCAACATTGTGCCCCTGCACTCCAGCCTGAGTGACAGAGCTAGACTTCTTCTCAAAACAAAACAAAACAAAAAGTAAATATGGCTAGAAGCACTGGCATATAGTTTGAATTTAGTTTGTATTGGATCTCTCCAAGGCTGTTGAAGCCTCCATTATTAATTGAGTCTGATATTTCTTAACCATGTTTCCCAGAGTTTGTTTCCTTTTTATTGTGAGGTTCCTCTCATGTGTGTTTCTCTACACTCTTCTTGGATTTCTCCTCTCAGTGAGGCCTGGTTACATGCTGCCCTAAAAGATTAGAATGGAAAGTTGGTATTTGAAATGCATCCATGCAGGATTGATGGGAACACCCAGGGGAGAGGGCCTAACAGTTGGGGTTCTGCTGCAGTTTATTTTGCCTGAACCATTTTTTTTCTCTAATGGTCTAGCCCTCACAAACCCTCTGGAGAGAGCTATGATTTTTGCTAATTCTTCGTGTCAATACCATCCCCTTCCAGGAATCTCCCCAAACCCTCCTGTTTGTATCTATTTCTGAACTATTGTAGAAAAGGTAGAAGAAAAACATCATCCAATGCAAAGAAAAAAGGTCCAAAAAGAAGTCACCTGAATACATTCTCACACAACCCCTGAAACACAAGGTATTGTTATTGTGCCCAACAATGTCAATATGTATCAAGCTGCTCCCAGCACACCTGTGTGAAGGTGGAACAGACAAACGTAAAGGGGAATGTCCCCTGTGGAAAAGCCATTCATTCTTTTCAAGAGCAACAGATATAAAGCAACAAGTGATTTAGGAATCTGAAAATCCTGGCTCATTTGTTGGTTTAACAAACATTTGCAAGCCCAGGTGATGTGTATAGGAAGCAGAAACAGTTTGTGAATGGGCTTCCTCCTATAGTCAAAACTTTCAGTGGCCTCTTGATACATTTATAGGCCTGCCAACATTGTCTCCTTAATCATTGCACGTTATTCTCTTACACCAACAGTTGGCAAGCTTTGTCAGCAAAGAGCCAAGTAAATATTAGGCTTTGCAAGCCATTTGGTCTCTGTCACAACTATTCAACACTGCCATTGTAGTATGAAAGCAGCCATAGAAATAAACAATGGGCAGTGTCTGTGTTCCAATAAAACTTTTTTATGGACACTAAAATTTATATTTCATGTACTTCTCAGTGCTATGAAATATTATTCTTTGTTTTTTTAACTATTTAAAAATGTACAATCCACTTTTGGTTCTGCAGATATAGAAAAACAATCTGCAGACCCAATTTGGCCCACAAGCAGTAGTTTGCCAACCTCTGTCTTGATCTTCGCATTCTTTACTCAGCTAGATTTCACCATCCTTCAATCCCAGATCAAATCCCATTTGGCTCTTGATGCCCTTTCAGACCACCCTAGTCTAGTGTAGTTTCTCCTCTTTGAATTCCAACAATTACTGTTTGCAAAATTCTTTTGGCAATGAGTCACATCCTATCTGGTGGAAGTTTTTTCCAGTGTTCACTTGACCTGTTATCTACTTTTTTAATTATTATTTTTAGCCTTACTTCCCTAATAGATTGGAAGCTTACTGGTTTCTTCTTTTTCTTTTCAGCCTTCACCTTTTTGTGCCCCTAGCAAGGAAATATAGTACCTTACATGCTCAGTTAATGCTGATTAATCTGATTTGATTCATTCAACTCTGAAGAGATAACTAAGAATTCCAGATGAAAGATGCTAGCAACCATAAATGTATGAAATTGAAAATCAGATTGTCCTACCATTCTGAATGCTGCTCAAAGGTTTTGGGTAAGAAACTTTGGATGTGTTATTACTTCCTTCATCACATATGATATTCTCAGATCATTTTATATTTCTCTATAAGGCATTTTCTACTTTTTAATCATCAGACTGATTACTTGATTTGGATGGATTTTGAGTTCATGTTTAATGACAAGAGTGGCCTGTGATTATCCCTATGGGTGTTCTCAGTTGATTGAGAAATCAGTGATGCTTTTCTTCTAAGTGGAAGCTACCTTCTTTATATCATGATTTTTAAAAAATCACTGTATGTAGTACTTTTTAACCAGCCATGGTGCATTGTGTTTATTTGATATTTAGTGTAGTTAAAAATTATTCACTAACACTATGATTTCTTTTTCAGTTTGTTCCACTTTATTTCATCTTCATTTTTATTAAAATGTAATTAATAGAATCTTATAAATAAATCTGTTTTGTCTAATAGATGAAGATAGCTGTATTTTCAAAAGCATCAAAGATTTAAATAACCGAGTTTGTGGTTTTCACTGACACCTTTGTAATTAAGAGATATTAAGAAATTACATACTAAATAATGGCACGTTCCAAATAAGATTAGTCTTCCCTTCCAAGTGGTGAATTCAGCAGTATTTAGGACAAGCACCGCGTAATTTGAACACTAGAAAAATGTCTGTCTCCTTCTTTCATCAGCTTACATTTTAAATGAATTATCCACAGCTGTCTGTTTCCATTCTTTAACTGTAATAAAACTTTGCCATTTAAAAATTAGTGAAGAATAGTCAACCACCTCTCTCCCTATAAACTAGCCCTTGTCCATATTTTCAGCAAAAGTATGTCTATTAGCATAACCATTGGATGAATTTAAAATATTTTTAAACAACATTTGTCTAAAGACATTTTTAAAAGTTTAATGCCTATGCCCTACTCTTTTCTTGACCTGGTTTTTTGGTTTTTCATTATTTTTGGTATTTTTTGTTTGTCTATTTGTTTACTTTTTTTTTTTTTTTTAATAGAGATGGGGTCTTGCTATGTTGCTTATGCTGGTCTTGAACTCCTGGCCTCAAGCGACTCTTCCACCGTGGTCTCCCAAAGTGCTCAGATTACAGGCATGAGCCACTAAACCCAGCCTATTTTTGGTACTCTCATCATTCCATTTTGACTCTTCTTTCTTTTACAACATCCTTTACTCATTTTCCCCTGGGGAGGTTTTTGAGTTTAAATTTAACAAGAAAATTAAATATGATAGGGTATATTTTTCCTTGAGAAAGTACAAGTTTGGCTCAAGTATTTGTCGGAATAAAATGCAAATACTCAAAGCAAATAACAAAATTTGTTAAGGGTCTGGAAGTTTACCCCGCATACAAACTAAGAAATTACTTACACATTTTTACGGCTGTTGGATGAAGCTACAAGACCCCTGGGCCAGAGATGTAGAACTATTTATTACTTACAGTTATGGGACTACTTATTACAGCAATTGCACCCATTCCCCAAGCCCCAGTTCCCACATGGTAACTTGAAGGAAACCAAGCCACTGTGGGTTTTGTTTAAAAGGAAAAAATCCTGAGCTTAGGGAACTCAAATACTTTATAATAGGCAGTAAGCATGCTGGCCTATTGCTCTTGAGGGAAATATTCTTTCCGTCTTTATGTCTCTCCCTTTTTCTCCCCCAAGGCTAGTCAATAATGCAAATATCCTTGAAAAGATAATCTATAACAAAGGCATTCTCTACCTCTTATCACAAGACATACAGAAACTTAGGAAGTCCATAGAGAATTTCTCCTACTAGTGATCACATTCCTTGTACATGCCATTATGAATTCTGACTCATGTGGTGCTCTGTACCTACTCTCAACAAATTTAGGCAAAGGATATATGAGGTGTTCAGCAGTGTTTGTTGGATAAATATGAGCCATCTCAAATAATTTTTAGTAAGTAGAGTTTGTAAAAATAATAAGTAATTATAAGTAAATATATTTGTTATTTCTCCTCCAGTCCTACACATCATATTCCATTAAAACATGCTATACTCTAAAAGTAAATATTTACTCACTGACTCCAAAATATCCTTTATTTTCTTTCCATTTTCTTCTGTTAAACACACACATACACATACACACACACACACACACACACACACACACACACACACACACACACATCCTATCTTTCTCTTGGCCAGAGAATACCTACATTATTACTAAAAGTTTAGCTATGTAGTGAATGGTTACAGATGAGTAGCTGATATTCTGTTAAATATTCAAGGTGTTCATAGACCCCAAATAAGTTTTTTTCTTGTTAATCACACTTCTCTTCTTCTTCTCCTTCTCCTTCTCCTTCTTTTTCTTCTTCAGCAAACCCAAAAATCCACCTGTTAAGTCTAGGGAAAACCAAAGAAAGTTAATATAGTGGTACCTTTTTTTTTTGGCAAAACTACTCTATTCTTTAATTATATGAAGCAGTCACACATATCTGGCTACTGCATAAATGTTAATAGTGTCTTAAGTAGACTTCTGAATTAACCATGTGTTTCAAACAAGACAGTACAAACTCAATCCATCTCAGAAAGGAATCCATAGTAGTTAAAGAAGGAATTTCACAACATTCTATAGGAATTCCCCAGCTCCAATAGTTCTAATCTTTTCAAAATCCTCCTTTACGTGAAACCCGAAATTTTTCTTGCAACTTATTAAAGCTCTTTTATTACACATAACTCTGATCTTCCCGCCTCTTTCTGGTCCCACATTCCACTTGGATTCTCCATACTCTCACCGTGGATTCCATGTATGTCTGCATGTTCAGTGTGCTGAGCCCTGAAATGTGTGTGTCTGGCATTGAGCCTCTGATGAGAGACTTTCTATTTCCCTCAATGCTAAACTTCCTCCTCTTCTCTGGCATCTCTTGTCTGCAACCAGGGAATGGGAGTGACATCACTAAACATGTAACGTGTGTTGTGCTGTGGGGTCAGCTAAAGGGTAATTTCTAGGAAGCATGCCTATTCAGAAGACAAACTAGTGTTGGCACTGAGCAGGGGCACTTACTTAGCAAAATGATGCATTTGAGATGACATTTCTGCAGAGTACATAGTGCTGGCGATCTCACGCACCAGCCATGCTAACAGTTGGCATGCTAGGGTTCTTTGGGCACCTCAAGTGGCTTCTTCATGGATGAGAAATAGCAAAATAACGAGATTTAGCTAAGGGTTCATCTTGAATGAAAGCGAATACGTGCTGTCAAATGAAATACTCTTGGCATCCTGAAAAGCTTTCTTCTAGCTCTGCACCTCAGAGTGAATGTGCCCAGATATTTTTCTTTGGGACGTTTTAAGGCTAAAACCCAGGCTGACCCTTGCAATAAGCAATATTCCTTCTCCTAATCCAAAATGGGTGTGGGGCAGGGGAAGCAGTAAGAACAATATGTTGAAGAAGAAGAAAAAGAACACAAAATAATATATCTCTAAAACCATCATCCAGTCTGTGCAAGTGATGAGACCTAAGGATAAGCTATTAAATAATTTTATCAGTTTATCCAGCTTTTCCCCCACCCCTCACTCCCCACTTTTCTTCCCTGCCCTGCATTGTTTTTCGCATGCCATTTATTTACCTGGATAGTCTTCCCTTCTTTTCAGTAATCAAAATCCAACTCATCTTTAAGTGTCTAATTCAAAAGTCACAATCCATAGGATGGCCAATACTAACAAGAAGTACTTATTCAATAAATTTATTTGAGTGCCTACTGTTTGCAAGAACCTGGACATAGAGCCCTGAAGAAAGAGATGCAGTTCCTGGCCTTAGGGCATGGCAGCATCGACTCCTCTTCCAAACTCCTACAGTCTTTACTGTACCTCTGACTCATTTGTGAGGTGGGATATACTTCTTTGTATTGTGAGCCAATTTTTCAAGAGTGACCTCTCATTTTCCCAGCCAGATGAGCGGTAACTTATGTGCAGGGAGTTGGAACCAAAGCTAAAGCAGAAACACCTCGGTTTGAATCTCAACTTTGCTATCATTATTTTACCTCTCTGCAACTCAGCATCCTTTCGGATTTCCCCAACTTTTTATTTGGAGAAATTTCAAGCCTGAAGAAAAATCGAACAATACAAAGAACACCCTATATACACGTTACAGAGATTCATCAATTTGTTTTACCTTTTTTATTTTTTTAAGAGATAGTCTGTCTATGTT
The DNA here is from genome assembly GCF_029289425.2 of Pan paniscus. Taxonomy (NCBI): domain Eukaryota; kingdom Metazoa; phylum Chordata; class Mammalia; order Primates; family Hominidae; genus Pan; species Pan paniscus. The sequence continues at coordinate 150,828,395 of NC_073249.2, forward strand.
GCCCAGGCTGAAGTTTAGTGACACAATTATAGTTCATGTAGCCTTGAACTCCTGGGCTCAGGAAATTCTCCCGCCTCAGCCTCCTGAGTAGGTGGGACTACAGGCTCAAACCACTGTGCCTAGCTAATTCAACATTTGTTAACATTTTGCCACATTTGCTTTTCCCCTCTGTCTCTCTTTCTCTCTCTCTCCATGTGTGTGCATACACACACACCCCTGCAACATTTGATAGTAAGTTGCAGACATTAAGACACTTCACTTTTAAAGACTTTAGCATGTCGCTTATAATATCAAGAATACTCTCTTACACAACTACACATCATTATCACATTTAAGACCATGTTTTAAAATTCCCTTTTGTACCAACAATGTTCCTGATTGTTGATTTCAGTCAGGAAGACAACAGGGATCACGTATTGCTTTTGATTTATCATTTGTCTTTCATCTCTTTTAATCTAGAATAGTTCTCCTATTTTGTCTTTCAAGACATTGACAGTGTTGAAGAGTTGTTTTTAACAGTTGTTTTGAAAAGTTGTTTTGCAGAATGTTCCTCAAATTTGATTTGCCTGATTATTTATTCATGATTCGACACAGGTTAAATATTTTTGGAAAAATACAGCTGCAGCTTTCTTATCTGGAAAAATGAAGATAATAAGAATGCAAATATACCTAGAAGTTTTGTGAGGAATGTAAGCCTAAAATAAAATTCTAAGCCCCCCCCCCGACCGACCAATTGAATACACCCCTCCTCTTAGCCAAAGGCTTTCTTAATTAACCTGAAAAACTAGTGCAGGCCATGATGGGAAGAGGGAGCTGGACATGCCTCATTATACCCTCCTCCCTTTGGGATCCAGGCATAGCTGACCAGCATTAACACCAAAACAGAGATCTTAAGACGTCTTGTAGCAATGACAGTAAATTCCAGCCTGACTTTAATATAGCATCACATGACAGATAGCAGGCCTTGAAAGAAGTCCAAGTATTTTATCCTAAAATATATTTCTTTGACATATTTTGTTTGTTTGTTCTTGAGATGGAGTCTCGCTCTGTCACCCAGGCTGCATTGCAGTGGCTCAAACTAGGCTCACTACAACCTCCACCTCCCAGGTTCAAGCGATTCTTCTGCCTCGGCCTCCTGAGTAGCTGGGACTACAGGCATGCACCACCACACCCAGCTAAATTTTGTATTTTTAGTAGAGATAGGGTTTCACCATGTTGCTCAGTCTAGAACTCCTGACCTCAGTTGATCTGCCCGCCTCAGCCTCCCAAAGTGCTGGAACTACAGGCGTGAGCCACCGTGCCCAGCCTCTTTGACATGTTTTGAAATGCCCTGCAAAGCTGTCTGTTATGGGGAAAGTCTACATTCTGTAGAGAACTCCTTTCCCTTTCCAGGTCTTTTCCTCCATCCAGGAGAGAATTACTTGAGTCTGGCATCTTTTTAAGTCTGATAAGAAACACTTACACAATCTATTCTCTCTGAAGCCTGCTACCAGGAAGCTTTATCTATATAATAAGAACCTAGGTCCACCAGGCGTGGTGGCTTACGCCTGTAATCCCAGCACTTTGGGAGGCCGAGATGGGCGGATCACAAGATCAGGAGATCAAGACCATCCCGGCTAACATGGTGAAACACGTCTCTACTAAAAATACAAAGAATTAGCGGAGCGTGGTGGTGGGCACCTGTAGTCCCAGCTACTCGGGAGGCTGAGGCAGGAGAATGGCGTGAACCCGGGAGGCGGAGCTTGCAGTGAGCCGAGATCGCGCCACTGCACTCCAGCCTGGGCGACAGAGCGAGACTCTATCTCAAACAAACAAACAAACAACAACAAAAAAAAAAACCTAGGTCTCCACAACCGCTTATCTTAACCCAGACACTCCTTTCTATGGATTCCAGATCTTTAGATGAACTCTTTTAATCAGTTGGCATTTGGAAAATCTTCGAATCAATCTATGACCTGGAGCCCACCGCCGTCTTTCGAGTTGTCCCACCTTTCTGGACTGAATCAATTTACATCTTATATGTACTGATTGATTTCTTATGTCTCCCTAAAATGTGTAAAATCAAGCTGTAGCCCAACCGCCCTGGGCACATGTCATCAGGACCTCCCGAGGCTGTGTCATGGGCATGTCCTTAGCCTTGGCAAAATAAACTTTTAAATTGATTGAGATGTGTCTCGGATACTTTTTGGTTTACAGAATTAAATGAAGTAATGTAGATAAAACAATAGGCAAATAGTAGGTCCTCACCAGATGTTGGGCTCTCTCCACACACTTTATAATTTTTCCTTAGACCAGCAATTTGGCCTCAAGGTTATTTCAACTCAATGAAATTTTCCAAAGAGGGAATAGAGATTTCCCCCGGGAAAACACTTTTTGGGCACGTACATGGCTTTGTGGATGAATGTCTTTGGTAGGCCTACTTCGAAATGCTGCCATCCTTGGATATTCTAAGAAAGATGTCAGGCCAGGCACAATTATAACTTAATTACCTCAATGATAGAAGTAGAGCTAAATAAATAAAACTGTGGTTTCAGTAAAATGAACTAGAGTTACATAGAAAATTTCTGCCTCAATTCTTACGGTTAAAAAATGTTTCTGAATCTGTTTGTCTACTTTATTTCAATATTGCAAACAAAAGTAATACTTCTTTAAAAGTTGGGGTTTTCCAGCATCATCCTTAGCAATAATAGTTTTCACTAAGCAGAACTGTAGATGGAAGCGGGCCAGGAAATTGGGCTTAATATGTACTGCTCCAGAACCACAATTAGGAATCCACTTTAAAAAAATTTATCTGGGTTATTGTCATGGCATTGCTTCTTTTTTAAACAGAAAAAATAGTACAAGAGGAAAAAATCCAATTATTTGAAGGCTCCAGTTAGTTGAGTTCCATGCAGCTCACTTCCACAGTCATTAGTCTATTGGGCTATAGCTGGGCAAACTTCAACTATGGAGAGATACTCTCTGATCATCTACCTGCAGTGTGGTGGGTCATGTCTCACAGCATGTAATCAGTAACTGCAAATTACCCATATTTCAAACAAATGGGTATTTGACAATTTAATAAAGTACTCTGTCAACATGAGAGTTAACAACATAGTCAAACCAAATAAAACATCAAACAAACACAATTATAACTAAATTATAAACTGATTAGGTTTCTAATTGTTTCCTGGGTATATTTCTTATGCTTGTGTAGGCTCCTTGTGGAGTCTGTGGGGCTGTGTCTTTTCTTTCTTTGATTTTCTCTAAAAAGCCTACTATGATACAACAAAATTATGATGTGACATGTAATCAGGCCTGATTATGACTTTTAAAGGCCTAAGCATTGAAAATTTTGTGGTGTTCCCTCCCCCAATGTATGATTTAGCATAGAAACCTTGCTAAAATTCATATAGTCATTACCGACAGGGATATGTTCTGAGAAATTCATCATTAGGTAATTTCATGATTGTGCAAACATCATAAAGTGTACTTGCACAAACATAGATGGTATAGCCCACTACACATCTAGGCTCATGATACAGCTTACTGCTCCTAGCCACAAACCCCTACAGAATGTTACTCTATCGAATACTGTAAGCAGTTGTAATACAATTGTAAGTATTTGGGTATTTAAACATAGAAAACTACAGTAAAAATATGGTATAAAGGAAAAATGATACACCTATACAGTGCAGCTCCATTATAATCTTACGGAGCCACTGTTGTATATGTGGCCTATCATTGATCAAAACATCATTATGTGGTGCCTGACTAGCAGCTATAACAAAGTCCAATAGAGTCTCATTTTTGTCTTTCATGAAAATTACTTTGATGTTTATATATCAATTTCTTGAGCAACCCTAGTTGTTTCTTTTTTCATGCTCCTATTTTATTGATACTTTTGGAATGTGTAGCTTGCCTATTGGACAATCCAGGATTGCTTATAATAAAACAACATAAAAAAGTAAGCACAACACAGGGCATTTTATATACCAGTGACCTGGGACAAATGTCAACAACAGGTTCCACCCTAGGTCACTTCTCTTAAAGGAAACGCTTCATTAAGGTATCAGTACACTATTGATTAGCCATAATAGTCAATTTGTTCTAGAAAATAAAATTTCCTGGATGATGTGAATATCATCACTAAGATATGCAGACACTAACCTCTCCTCTTAATCTTACCCAAGTCAACGAAAGTCCTAGAAATTGAAAAGTTTTAACAATTTATATCATTTTATTGTTGTATGAATTTACTTAGAGTTGAAGATGCCTAAGAAAGAAAAAAAGCAACAAAGGGTTCAGTGTTGTAAAATTTACTTCTACTGACAGAACAGTTTTTATTCCATTTTCATATTCAAAGTATCCATGTGTGTTATAGTTCCCCTCAAGCTGATATAACCCATTTACCAGCAAATTTCAAAGTTAGAGTGAACTTTTTACAGCACTCTCATTGCAACTCTTGGTTTTCAAAAGCCTGTCACTATTTGTTTTATTTTTGAAAGAAAACATTTCCTATCAAAATTCTCATGCATCATCTAAACTGTGTATCTCATTGTGGTTGTGTGCAAATACACCGAGTTTAAAAACAAATATGATTTTGAATGACACTGTGTTGCCCTAACAAAGGGAACACTGTCCATCTTCCCTGACAGCTTTCCTCTAATTAAAGAGGCCCTGATGCCCCACAGAATGCCAGACTCCTTAAACACTCCCCTCCCACCCGCTGCTTTCACTGCACAAACAGTAGAGAAAACAATTTGTAGCTTACTGGTCTCCTTCCTAGAAGAAAATTTAATAACATCCCAGAAGAGATGTAGAAGCAAAATTTCCTGATGGGACATACATTACTTCTTTTAAACTACTACTGGCTGTGGGATTTGGTTAGAAACAGGGCTTTCTTAACCACCATCTCTGAGCTGTCAGTGTGGAGTTGGCCTCATTTTTTGTTTTTAACAATGGCCTCTCATTTATTTTATCCACACTGAGAAATCATCTTTGACATTCCATGTTCAAAAATCTGCCTCTACAAAAACACAAAAGCTGAGAGATTATTTCAAGATAGAAAGGACAATGTCAACTTCTTCACTTTTGAAATCTCATCTTCAGGTGGACATTTTACACAGCAAAGATGTGTACCAAAGATGTGCTGGTACACACTAACCTGTGTCTATACTGTGGCCACATTGTTCCACATCAGAGCTTACAAGGGAAAATTTTTCTGTTTCTCTAAGTTTAATATAGGTCTCTGCTTACTGAAGCTTCTATCTAGATCACGTTGCTTGTGCACACATATCTATACACTGTTATAGAAAGAATGCAATAATACCCAACATAGCACCACCCTGTTTCTTTTTCTTTTTTATTTATATAGGTTTTTTGGGGAACAGGTGGTGTTTGGTCACATGAATGAGTTCCTTAGTGGTGATTTCTGAGATTTTGGTGCACCCAACACCCAAGCAGTGTATACTGTGCTCAGTGTGTAGTCTTTTATCCTTACCCCCTCCCACCCTTTTCTCCGAGTCCCCAAAGCCCATTGTATCATTTGTATGCCTTTGCATCCTCATGGCTTAACTCCCACTTGTGAGTGAGAACATATAATGTTTGGTTTTCCATCCTTGAGTTACTTCACTTTGAATAATGGTCTCCAGTTCCATTCCAAGTTGCTGTGAATGCCATTTTTTTTTTTATGGCTGAGTAGTATTCTATGGTGTGTGTGTGTGTGTATATATATATGTGGGTGTGTGTATTTGTGCGTGTGTGTGCATATATATATATATTTATATATATATAAAACAATTTCTTTATCCACTCATTGATTGATGGGCATTTGGGCTGGTTCCATATTTTTGCAATTGCAAATTGTGCTGCTATAGACATTCGTATGCAAGTATCTTTTTTGTATAATAACTTATTTTCCTCTGGGTAGATACCCAGTAGTGGGATTGCTGGATCAAATGGTAGTTTTACTTGTAGTTCTTTAAGGAATCCCCACACTGTTTTCCACCGTGGTTGTACTAGTTTACGTTCCCACAGCAGTCTAAAAGCATTTCCTTTTCATCACATCCCTGCCAACATCTATTATTATTTTTATTTTTTGATAATGGTTATTCTTGCAGGAATAAGGTGGTATCTCACTGACACCATCCTGTTTCTACTTTCTTTCCATTTCCTTTTAAGAACTGTTTACTCAGTTAGAGGCAAACCATAACACACTTTGAGTTAGGCAAAAGTAATAGCAATAGTAACACTCTACATTTATACTTTATAGATTCCAAAAGAGTGCATTCATATTCTGTCACTTGGCCTTCACAGCAAGCTGTGAATCATACAGCTGGTACATATCAAGGGGTAACATTACTGGGTATATACCCAAAGGATTATAAATCATTCTACTATAAAGACACATGCACACATATGTTAATTGCAGCACTATTTACAATAGCAAAGACTTGGAACCAACCCAAATGCCCATCAATATTAGACTGGATAAAGAAAATGTGGCACATATACACCGTGGAATACTATGCAGCCATAAAAAACAATGAGTTCATGTCCTTTGCAGGGACACGGATGAAGCTGGAAGCCATCATTCTCAGCAAACTAACACAGGAACAGAAAACCAAACACTGCATGTTCTTACTCATAAGTGGGAGTTGAACAACGAGAACACATGGACACAGGGAAGGGAACATCACACACTGGGGCCTGTCGCAGGGTGGGAAGCAAGGGGAGGGAGAGCATCAGGACAAATACATACATGCAGAACTTAAAACCTGGATGACGGGTTGATAGATGCAGCAAACCACCATGGCACATGTATACCTATGTAACAAACCCGCACATTCTGCACATGTATCCCAGAACTTACAGTAAAAAAAAAAAAAAAAAAAATATATATATATATATATATATATATAAAGGTGTAATACAAAATCCAATTTTCATGCTCTAAATCAAGGATCAGCAATCTTTTTTCTGTAAAAGGCCAGACAACAAATATTTTAAGCTTTGCTGGTCTCCCTTACAAAGAATCAACTCTGCCATTGTAGTGCAAAAGTAACCATAGACAGTATCTTAATGAATGAGCGTGACTGTGTTCCAATAAAACTTTATTTCTCCTAAACAGATAGTGGGCTGGATTTGGTCAGTAATTTGGACTGTAATTTGTCAACTTCTATTCTAAACTACTATGCTTTAAAAATCTGAGAAGGTAGAAATCATAAGACATTGACAGGTAAAAAATATTACTGGGCTTCAAAGGAGGGAGACATTACAGCTTGGGTTACCAAAAAAGGCTTTATAGTGGAGGAGGTGATTTAGTGGAGTTTGAAAGATAGGTTAGATCTATCTACATGTGAACACCAGAGTTTTGGGTATCTCATGCAAAGAGAATAATGAGAGTAAAATTATGGAGACAGGATATGGAGTGGGGTACATAGAGGAAGAAGAGATAGTTCAGGTTGACTGAGAAACAGATATGTAGACCAGTGAGATAAGAAAAGTGGGGATTTTGTTGGATGCGATGGCTCACACCTATAATTCCAACATTTTAGGAGGCCAAGGTGGGAGGATCACTGGAGGCCAAGAGTTCAAGACCAGATGGGCAACATAGTGAGATCCCATCTCTTATAAATAAATAAATAGATACATAAATAAGAAATTTGGGCCTTTCATTAGATAAAAATATCTGGAACTGAAAAACAAGAGTTTTATTTCATAGAAAATTGGAAACCACTACATGTTTGTGAGGAGAGGGGTGGCATAAGAGAGGGAATAGTTATATATGTTATGCTTCTTTATGATGATGAGAGACAGTTGTGCCAGAGGGGTCAAGAATTAACCTGGGCCATCATGAGTGAAGATGCATTTCTAGTCATTGCAGTAAACTAATCTGACTGGAAAGGGCCCCAGTGAAACACTTGAAAAGTTTCCCCCACTAGAGTAATGGAATGAGAAGACATGTTCCCAACTGCCTACACAATGAGTGGAAAAGGATCGACTGCAAGAATCGGAATCTCAAGGCTAGGTGGTGGATTCAAACTACTTGCTCATCACCTGTTAGTCAGGAATTCAGGCTGGGCTTCGCTGGTTGGGCTCCTTCTGCTCCACTCGGGACTGGGCTCATTCACTCCCTTGCTTTCAGCTGGTGGCTCCAATGAGCTGAGTAAGATGGAGAGGGCCAAGAAATCTTCACTTTCATGTTTAATTCATTGATATGCCATTTCCCTCTATATGTAGACAGCATGAGCTTCTCCACCACATAGTGGTCTCTAGTTAGTTATGCTTCTAACACGATGACTGGCCTCCAAAAGGGAGCTCTCCAAGTAGTGAAAGCAAAAGTTGGGAGTCTCATAAGGCCAGTCTTGGAAGTGATGCAGTGTCATTTCTGCCACATTCTGTCAATCAAAGTCAGTCACAGGCAGCTCAGAATCAGGGGAAGGGATCATAAACTCCACCTCTTGATGGAGGAGTGGCAAGATCACATTACAAAAGAGCTATTGGGAGAGGGTCTATTGTCGTGGTCTTCTCCAGAAACACAATTTACCACAGAAGTTTAACATAAAAATTAATCTAGGGCCAATGAAACCTCCAGGGACCTGGCAGAGGCAAACCCCAAACCACTTCTGTAGTTCAGGCCTCATGGGGGTCCCATGGTAAACAAACCTTGTTGAAAATGTGCTTGTGATCAAAAATTACAAACGACATAAGGAAACAGGACACAAATACAGCAGAGAGCAGAACTGGCACACCATGACCTGGAATAATGGAAGAAAATGAAAGAGATTTAGACATAAACATGATTAACATGTCCAAAGAGCTAAAGGTAGAAAATATTAAAAAACACATAGGCATGCTTGAGAAGTATGAAATTGAAATCATAGTGACAAAAAATATACTCATTGAAATAGAAATCCCAACACAGGTGACAAAGAATTAACGAAATGTAAGATAGACCTAGGGAAATTATTTTAGCACAAGTGCAGCACAAATAAAAGAGATATTAAAAACATGAAATAGCTAAGGGATATTAAGATACTAAAAGGTTAAAATAAGAGTCTAATTCATACATCTAATAGGAATTCCTAAAGGAAGGAATGGAGAGGTTGGAGAACCAATATCCAAAGAGAGTGGCTGAAAGCTTTCCACAATTAAAGAAAGAAGTCATTATATTTAGTAATAAATCATAGCAAAATTTAAGCAAAATAAATAAAAATACAAATACACAACAAGACACATCTTACTGAAAATGCACAACATCCAAAACAAGAAGTAAACAAAGCTCCGGGGAGAAGAAAATAAGACACGGTAACAATGGAACTGACTGTCTTCTCAGCAACAATAGGTAGATAATAGAATAATGTATTTTAAATGTTGAGGGAAAATAGCTATCAATCTAGAAATCTTTGAGTATGCAACTGTTGTTAATAATTAAGGCTAAATAAACCCATGTTGTAAAAAAGACAGAAACCATCCGATCAGAATTTTGTTATTTAACTTTACTGCAACATGCTTTATATACAATAAAGTATAGCCATTTTAAGAACACTGTTTGATCGCACTCTTGTAACTACCACCACAATCAAGATACAGAACATTTCTGTCACCACGAAAGGTTTCCTTTATTCCTTCCCCAGTCAATTTCCCCACCCCACCCTTGGCCCCAAGTAACCACTGATCTGCTTTCTGTCACTATAAATTAGATTTATTTTTTCAAGAGTCTTTTAAAAAATGCTTTTAGACTGCATGTAATCTTTGTGTCTGGCTTCCTTCACTCTGCTTAATGTTTTTTGAGATTCATCCATGTTATGTGTATCACTAGTTTATTCCATTGCACAGAAAAGAAAACTGACGCTTCAATATTAATTCCAGACAAAAGAAAACTTAATCAGAAAGTACTGTTAGGGCTAAAGAGGGGCTGTATATAAGAAAATTACACCAAGAGAGTAAAATAAGCATGAATGCACATGTTTCTGACACTAAAATGACAAAGCATTTAAAGTAAATCTGATAAAATTACAAAGACAGTCCAAGTGCAGTGGCTCATGCCTATCATCCCAGCACTTTGGGAGGTCGAGGCAAGAGGATTGCTTGAGCCCTGGAGTTTGAGACCAGCCTGGGAAACATAGTGAGACCCTGTCTCTACAAGAAATTTTTTAAAAATTAGCCAGGCATGGTGGTGCATGCCTGAGTACCAGGTACTTGGGAGGCTGAGATGGGAGGATGCTTGAGCCCAGGAGGCTGAAGCTGCAGTGAGCTACGATAGCCACTACACTCCAGTCTGGGTGACAGAGTGAGATATTGTCTCAAAAAAATAAAAAAAGAAGATAGGAAATTTAAAATAAGAATGGAGGCTTCCCTGATAAAGTCATCAGTTAGTTGACTCTTACACTGTTATATGCTTAATCATGCTAGCAAATCAAAGCATAATCATACTGGCTCCACTTGAAACAATATTAGTGGAAAGGGTATTGATATGAAGGAGTTAACACTATTTGTCATTTTCTAGGCCGTTGGTAACCATGCTTTTGCGGAAGATTTAAAAACAGTGGGTTGCTTTCCCTTTACCATAAAATAAAGACCAAAATGACCAAAAAAAAAAAAAAAAAAAAAAAACAGACAGCATTAACTGAGCATTTGTCGGGCAATATGTTAAACACTGTACCTGCATTCTCTCTTCACTTCTTGCATCAAGTTTCTCCTCAGTTTCTTGGAAGGAAAACTGAGGCTCACAAGGGGTGGCTACTGAAAAGCAACACCAGGACTTCAACCTGTGTCTAACTCTAGAATCAACTTCTAATCCTACTAGACCATACATATTATGTCAACCCAACAACAGCAGTTTACAAATTTCCACCATTAACTTCCCCTTCTGACAGCAGAACACATTCCTGACCTGAATCCCTACTAAGCCACTGGCCAGTTCATTCTTATTCAAACTGTGGAGCAAACACTCAGCTGGATTATTTCTCACGTAAAACATTCCATCTGCAGAGAAGCAAGACTGGCTTATGTTTTTAAAAACAGTCTGCCTGGGGCGGGCTGTGTGATGGAAGTGAGAGGCAGCGGGATACCCTGGCCGTGGCTGACAATGAAATGCTGGAGAACAGAACTAGGGAATGAGGTGCAGACACAGCACATCAAAGCCACAGTGAGTGGCCTGGAAACAGGCAGCTCAGCATCACCCAGCTCCTGCTGCTGCCAGAGGAAGGATGCTGCAACAGTCATCACTTAACCACTCTCTGACTGCTAACAACCACAATAACTAATGCCTTGCACTGAATTTTCATGGACCCTTGTTTCCTGTGACCTCAATCTTACCTTATCCCCTAGATCATCTTCCAAAAACAAGGTATATATTTTTTAAAGGAAGACACACTGGAGTTCTCATATGGACTTCAGAAAGCTGTAAAAACTAGACCCTGAATGAATCTACATGTTTGTATGTTACCTCACCTAATCATAGGTTTATGAAATCAGACCTTTCCATAACCTGAATTATGTCTTACACAAAAGAATAGAAAAGAATAACTCATTGCTATTCTGCAGCCAGCTTGTAATTTTCTGCAGAAAGATTATGAGAAGATATAACATTGTAGGGACTTACATAAAACACAAACCTAAAAGATAAACATTACCTTAGCTTTTGCCAAACACTGTGTATATTGGTCAGCTAGTATGAGGCCTGGCATGTGGTTGGTGCTAAATACATGTTTTGTGATAACAATGAGTAATTATGACACTTTAGAAGGCTTGAAGCAAAACTCTCTGTTGAATTAAGTGAAATGAGTGCTATACTGTGTTTAGATGAGCAAAATAAAGGGACAAATGAGCAATTGTTAAATGAATTTAATCAACCTGGATCATAAACTACCTAGGTTCAAATTCCCATTCTTCTGTTGGACCTTGGGCATGTTAACTGTACTTGTCTGTGCCTTACTCTGCTCTGTAAAATGAGAATTATAAGGCTATCTGCTGGGGTTGTCGTGAGGATTACATTAAATGACACATGTAGGCATGGGTTATGGTGCCGAGCATGCAGCGAGCACTTGGCAAATGTTGGCTCATGACTTTATTATTATTTCTCTAGGCCACTTTTTCAGTTGTTTTAACTTTATGAATAAAATGTAACCATAGCAACTTCAAATAAACTTTTTTTTTTTTAATAAGAGACCTCTAAACACTTAAAACCCCAAAGCTGACTTTCTTCCCGTGGTTAATGTGATGGTTAGTGTGGCCCAGTGTTTCACCAAATATTAACTTTTATTCTTCCCTCTCCTCACCCAAGACACTTGTCCTTAATGAAAACAGAAAATTGCTTTCCTAATTAACATTTTCAGAAATATGGCCTGATTATGCACCATTTTTAGTCAAAATAAATAGATATGTCAGAAATGTTCTCATAGGCAGTGGGCTAAAAGCAGCTTTGATTTCAGTGTCAGAAGGACTAGACAGTAGGTTTTTGAGGGAAAGATTTGTTGGTCCACAATTGCTGTAGCTTAGGTGTTTGGCACAAAGCCTGGCATATGCTAAGCACCCAATAAGAGAATATGTAAACTTCTAGTTGATTCCTCTCTGTCATAGCAAGTGGCTCTCTATGACATCATCCTCCAAAGATCATGTGGTGTCATGAAAAGAACCTAAATCAAACACACCTGGCTTTAAATCTCCAAACTTTTACTAGATCTATGGTCTTCAGCAAGATAATCTTTCTAAACTAAGCCACAGTTTTCCATCTGTAGATGGGACAACCTTATAGGATTTCAGTAAGAGTTAGTGATAACAATGGTAGCTTGATAGGGATAGCATTGAATCAGTAAGTTACTTTGGGCACTGACTTCCTTCAAAGAATTAGAAAAAACTACTTTAAACTTCATATGGTACCAAAAAAGAGCCTGTACAGCCAAGACAATCCTAACCAAAAAGAACAAAGCTGGAGGCATTATGCTACCTGACTTCAAACCATACTACAAGGCTATAGTAACCAAAACAGCTATATAGACCGATGGAACAGAATAGAGGCCTCAGAAATAACACCACACATCTACAACCATCTGATCTTTGACAAACCTGACAAAAACAAGCAATGGGTACAGGATTCCCTATTTAATAAATAGTATTGGGAAAACTGGCTAGCCATATGCAGAAAACTGAAGCCGGACCCCTTCCTTATACCTTATACAAAAATTAACTCAAGATGGATTAAAGACTTAAACATAAGACCTAAAACCTAAGAACCCTAAATAAAACCTAAGCAATACCATTCAGGACATGCACAAAGACTTCAGGACTAAAACACCAAAAGCAATGGCAACAAAAGCCAAAATTCACAAATGGGATCTAATTAAACTAAAGAGCTCCTGCACAGCAAAAGAAACTATCATCAGAGTGAACAGGCAACCTACAGAATGGGAGAAAATTTTTGCAATCTATCCATCTGACAAAGGGATAATATCCAGAATCTACAAATAATTTAAACAAGTTTACAAGAAAAAAAAAAACCCAACAACCCCATCAAAATGTGGGCAAAGGACATGAACAGAAACTTCTCAAAAGAAGACATTTATGCAGGCAACAAACATATGAAAAAAAACTCATCATCACTGGTCATTAGAGAAATGCAAATCAAAACCACAATGAGATACCATCTCACGCCAGTTAGAACGGCAATCATTGAAAAGTCAGGAAACAACAGGTGCTGGAGAGGATGTGGAGAAATAGAAGCACTTTTACACTGTTGGTGGGAGTGTAAATTAGTTCAACCATTGTAGAAGTATGACAATTCCTCAAGAATCTAGAACCAGAAATACCATTTGACCCAGCAATCCCATTACTGGATATATAACCAAAGGATTATAAATCATGCTGCTATAAAGACACATGCACACATATGTTTATTGCAGCACTGCTCACAATAGCTAAGACTTGGAACCAACCCAAATGCCCATCAATGATAGACTGGATTAAGAAAATGTGGCACATATACACCATGGAATACTATGCAGCCATTAAAAAGGATGAGTTCATGTCCTTTGGAGGGACATGGATGAAGCTGGAAACCATCATTCTCAGCAAACTAACACAGAAACAGAAAACCAAACACCGCATATTCTCACTTATAAGTGGGAGTTGAACAATGAGAACACATGGACACAGGGAGAGGAACATCACACACCAGGGTCTGTCGGTGGGTGGGGGGCTTGCGGGGAGGGATAGAATTAGGAGAAATACCTAATGTAGATGATGGGTTGATGGGTGCAGCCAACCACCATGGCACGTGTATACCTATGTAATAAACCTGCACGTTCTGCACATGTATCCTGGAACTTAAAGTATAATTTAAAAATTTTTTTTAAAAAACCACACATACAATAAAAAAAATAGTGATAACTAATGTAAATACTTCTTGGACATAATAGTGCACAATAAATGGTATCATTCTTAAATTAACTTCCTGAAGATTTTATCATCCACGGATTCATCTACATTTTAGTTGAGTCTATTTAAATCATGCTTCATCGTTCTCACATTTTTCTATCTCATGTGTTAATGCAGAATGGTGTAGGGTAATGAGCTTACATTCTGGAAACCCACAGATCTGGGTTCAGAGCCATCTCTGACACATAGGGAGAATAGGGAGAGAGTTCGCTCCAAGGGAGGCAAAGACAGAAAAAAAAGACCCTGACCTATCGTTTACTAACTCAGCGACCTTGAGCAACCAAGGATTTAACTTCCTAAGCCTTGATTTCTTAAATGGAAATGATAGTTTAACCTTAACCCATAGGGTTGCTGTAAGGATTAAATAAAGGCTCATTAGGGCTTTGTTTTATCTTCACATCTCAGAGAGAACCAAGTGCAGTGAACACCTAAGGTAATCAAAAATGGGGGATGAAGAAATCATTGAATGAATAAATGAATGAGAAGGAAGAAAAGGCGGGGGAGGGGGGAGGGAGGGAAGAAGGAAGGAAAGAGCATGCCCCACAGATATTTCAGGACATAAGTACCTTACTTTGAGCTTTTTCTTTCAAAACGTAGGGTAGTAAAATCCTGAGGGCAAATCCTGAAAGAACTCATTTGTAAAAATTAGCACTTCCTATAAGCCTGTCATATCATCCTTACCAGACCTCATTAAGCATCTAGAATACCTTGGAAAAGCACCAAATTCCAAATCATAAAAAAACAGGAGAAAACATTCCCAAGGCAAAAGGATTCTTTTCTATCTTCCCAAGCATCTGTTCCTTCATACTGAAAGATTTAATGCAAAACATATTTCATGTAATTCAAATAATTAACAGAAACAAATACTAAACAAGTAACAGCAGCAAATAATAAATCTCTTCTGATTTCATTACTATTGTTCTAAGCTTTCAATAAGATATAAACATTCTAGTACCCAAATTGCCAGCAAAATTATGAATGTATTACCAGTTTTATTAGAAAGAATTATTTGGAAGGAAGAACAATTTGTTTTTTTTTTAATCATTGAAGAGCAAAAGAAGCACTTCGAACTGTGTATTTTTTAATAAAAAGAGCAAAAAAAGGAGTTTTGAAATCAATTAAACCTTTTTTGTGGTAGAAAGGGAACAGCCAAAATGCATTGAAAATAGTCTATTTTGAGCAGTCATAGTTTTCTTTTTTCTTAAACATATCAGACATAGATTTCACAGCTCATAATTAATTCCCAGTGCCCACATCACCATTAATTTTTAATGAAAGCAGAGCTGCTGTGAGTGCTACTGCTATTTCACTAAGATTAGCAGGAGGTTGCTTCCAGGATGAGAAACCATTATTGGTTCTGCATAACAGAGACTGATGTCTACAAGGATAGCCAGATGCACTCCGCAATCCCAGCTAATTACCCACAGGTGATGGGGACCAAGCTCTGTGTCTTGACACACACACACCCATAAAAACACACACACACAAACACATACACACAAATCTAGTTTCACAGATAATTACACATTACACAGGTTAGGGATTTGGGGTTTTATATTCTTGGCAGTGTTAGACTCAGAATGTATATATTGTTAAAAAGCATTTCCTCTACATGTATAAAGGGAATTTTCCACAATCAATTTACCATCCTTATGTTCATAAATGTATGTGTACAGGCGCTCCCCTAGAGAGCACAGTAACCTTGCACCAGGGAGTAAATATGATACAAGTTCACGGAACTTTTCTGACATAAAAATCACCAGACGAGGAAATTATTTCAATGTAGGTTTAAGAAGGCCCCAGGCAAACTATTCTCAAATCCAACATCAAACAACACAAGGCAAAACCAGAAGACTAATACTCAATTTCAGATCAGCTAAGTGTTCTAAGTAAAAACAAGTACTATCAACTAAACAGAAACCCTGCTGCAAGGCAATTAGGTTTAATACCTTTGCATAAAAGGCTTAACTTGGTCATTTAGATTTAAACAACTATATAAAGTTCAAATTAATTTCTCTTTGGAAAAGTAATGTCATGTTTATTAAAACCCAACAAAATGTCTAATAAGAGAAGATTAAATCTGGCAAACAGAATAAATCTGGCAAACAGAATATAAATGAAAGCCAAACTGTTTTAACATACATGATGAGATATATACACACATGCATACACACAGATGTATCTTAAAGATATTCACAAGTATATGTAAAATATATATATATGCTCATTAGAGATTTTTCAAAATAGAAGTATTAGTGATAATTTTAATTTTTATGTATTATTCTCTTTATTTTCCAAATTCTTAAAATGAACCTATATTGTCTTTACAGTAAGAAAAAAAAATCTGGGATCTCCTAGAAGAGGAAAAAGGCTGATGTTGGGAAGGTGGCATGCATGCAGAATCACCAAGGGAGGAACCAGCCTGGGGACAAAGCAGACAGAGAAAAGTACATGTACTTTTTGAGGGAGGAAAGTATGGCAAAAAATAAGAAGAAGAAGAAGAAAAAAGAATAAGAGCCACTGGATCAAGCTGACCCTGAAAGTTACCCAAACTTGAATTTCCAGCTATGTCAATAAATTTCTTATTGTTTAAGCTCATCTGGGTTAGGTTTTCTGTTGATTACAGCCCAAAGCTCCCCAATAGGTGCACTGGCAGAAGGAGATCTCAAACCTACCTCAGTCTGAACCACATCTGGCTAACTCTGCAGCCTGCATCTCAACCACTATGCCACACTATGTCCCCAGAATCTACATAAGCAGTGAGTTCGTGGCCAACTAATTTGACTGGCCCTTCCTCCAAGATGCATAATTTCCAGCTCCCCAATCAATTCCCCGCTTCTAGTTATACCACAGAATGAAGACCAGTCAGTCTTCTGAGGGTGTGGACATGTGGTGCCTCTTCCCTCAGATCAGAATCTTGCTCCAGTCTCCTTCCCTGGCTTGTCTTCTCTACTGCCTCACTCTTCTCATTGCTTTCCTCATGTTTCCTGGTATCACCTATCCCAAGTCGGGTTTGAGAAACCGAAAATAAAACAGACAGGTAGTGTTAAGAATAATCAAGAAAAATGAAACAGAAAGATATGGTGAGAAGGAAGACAGTAACCCATTTTTGTATGTCACTGGGAAAAATTTAAGAAAGTCTTTATGTCAGTAGGCTACGGTGAAGAAAAAAAACGATGTGGATCCTATTTTATTTTATTCAATTAATTCAGCCAGTATACACTGAACACTTTTTAAAGCTCTGGGAATATAATGGTGAGTAAAACAGGATAGTCTGCCTTTTTGGAGTTTGCAGTCTGTCTGGAAAACAGACATTGATCAATTGATTACACAAATAAATATAAATACAACTGCCTTAAATGCCATGAAGGAGAGATGTGTGGTGAAGAGTTATTGCAAGATGACAATGGGACAATGGGTCAAAGTAACAGAAGATTATATATATATAAAATATAAAAATTAGTTAAAATAAATATATAAATTATATTAATGAAAATAATTAAAATAAATATTAATTAATTACAAATAAATATATATATACACACACACATATGTATATATATAAATTGAATCACATAATTGGAGAAGCTGCGAAGTAGAGACCCAGGAAAGCCAGTGGTGTAAACTCTGGTTTGAATCCAAAGGCCTGAGAACCAGGAACTCTGATGGTATAAGTCCCAGTGTAAGGAAGGAAGAAGACAGATGTCTTAGCCTAGGCAGCCAGATGCTGAGAGTAAAGTGAAACTTCCTCTACCTTTTTGTTCTATTTGAGTCCTCAGCAGGTCGGATAATGCCCTCTCACACGGGGAGAACCATCTACTTTACTCAGTCTACCGATGCAAATCCTAACCTCTTCTAGAATCACTCTCATAGACACACTTACAAACAATTTTTAATCAGATATCTGGGCATCTTCTGAGCCAGTCACATTGACGCATAAAAAAAGCCACGACAATTACCTTGCAAAGGGAAGAGTATCTGAGCAGTATAACCCTGCCTGCTAGAGTACAGTGTAGTATATTCGACATGGATTAAAAGAAAAACAATTATAATAAACTAACCAGAGACTCTATTTAGACTCACATGTTTGTCTGGCTCTCTTACATAAGTATCAAGGAGCTTCCCTCTTTATATGGTTAGAAAAACACCACAGTGAGTAGTGAACCTAGAATCTTCTACGTCAAAAGTGAGACTGTCATTCTCACACAGCTGAGAAAATTTTCAGTACCAGTGTGTCTCCCATCAGGGATAAAACTGAGAGTCTTATTTTGTTTTATTGTAAACATCTTATAAAATTTCACACAAA